>NW_007577889.1:506505-575848 GCF_000690725.1 Stegastes partitus
ATGGATGGATGGATGGATGGATGGATGGATAGTGTCCAGTGCTTGCATACTGCAATATATCCTCTGACATACTATCAGGTTCATACTAAGGTTTAGAAAAAAATCGCACATATTACACAAAAACGAAATTTCTAGTAAAGATGAAAAATGAACTTCTTATTTCTGTCATTCTCACATTTTCTGCTTATTCAGAATATTTTACCAGAAGACTAAACAAAAAAACATAAAACACTGAACAAACACATTCAGTGATTCATTGTATATTTCTGTACTGTACCGTATGTTTCTGCCTGAATGTATTCTAAGAGATACGCCGTGTCTGTCGGATGCTGCTAATTTAAAATTCTGTTTGTGTCTCTTTGTTCTCTGTGTCTCTTCCATACATTTGGGAGACAAGCAACAAGATTAAAGGCACAGCAGGCAGGTGTACATTACAGCGGGCGAGTCAGTAGCTGAAACAAGCTGCAGGGAGAGTCTCTGCTGAAAATCACCTGACCAAGATTACAGAAACAACCTGATTAATACCCAGCGTTTAAGGAAAGAACACATGGCTGCTAGCTTAGTTTGATGGAAATGTTGTGCTCTTTACAAAGGATCAGTCTTATGCACTCACATAATTATCGTCCTGTAACACAATGAACTGGTAAGTCATGTCAGCAACGTCGACTCAGGGAGCTTTTAAATCAATGGATAGATGTTACTGTGGATAAAATAAAGCAAATGTGTCTCTCATGTGCTGGTGAAATCTGTGAAATTGAAGGTCATAACACATCAGAATCTAAAAATACCCTCAAAGAGCAAATAACACAAAATGAAGATGGAATAATTTCACAAGCTCTCCGCCCGTATCTGTCAGGAGGCATGTCCGTGGAGTTGACACGACCGCTGCACTTGCTAAACTCCCTGTAGATAGCCGGAGCCGCCGCACTCAGACAGTCCATCAGTTTGCAGACACTGACCATATCTCTCGGCGCCCCATGTGACTCTTCAGTGTCAGTGTTACGGACCCGTGGGTAGGCTGCGAGTCCACTCAAAAGCCAGATCGATGACTAGCCAGAGCGCAGCGGCGGGCGAAGGGGAGAGGGAAGTGGGGAGGGGAGGCGGCTGAACACTCTCACCTTTTGACCTTACCACATCATAATGAAAGTGTACAAGGAGGAGGCCGGAGAGAGAGAGGGAGACGGAGAAGAAGAAGAAGAAGAAAAAAAATGTATGAAAGGCCTGATGTGAAGGAATGACAGGTAGCGGATAGATAAAGAAGACCTTAGACCTCCGCTCATCTGCCAGTGCAAACACTCCCTCCATCCGTCACTCAGCTGGCGCACAAGCGGCCCTGAGATAATGTGGGCACATTGACGCCTCTCAGAGATGAATGATTGTGGAAGGACGAGACGGAGGAGAGGGAAGGATACAAAGGGACACAGAAATGGATCCCAAAGTTGCTGCTCATTAGCACATGCGATATTTACCGTGTTTATGATCTTAGTTGGGCTGCAGGGTGGCGCAGTTGGTAGCACTGTTGCCTCGCAGCAAGAAGGTTGCCGGTTTGCGTCCCGGTGTCGACCGGAATCTTTCTACGTGGAGTTTGCATGTTCTCCCCGTGCAGCGTGGGTTCTCTCCGGGTTCTCCGGCTTCCTCCCACACAGTCCAAAAACATGTTGAGGTTAATTGGTGATTCTAAATTGTCCGTAGGTGTGAATGTGAGTGTGCTTGGTTGTCTGTCTCTAAGTGTAGCCCTGTGATAGACTGGTGACCTGTCCAGGGTGTCCCCTGTCTTCACCCTAAGTCAGCTGGGATAGACTCCAGCCGCCCGTGACCCTAGTGAGGATTAAGCGGTGTATAGATAATGGATGGATGATCTTAGTTTGGTGGTTTAAGATGAGCAAACTGCCCAAGGCTGATAGAAAACCATAACTTTGTAAGTATTAAACCCTGAATGTTAATCAAAAACGTCCACCCTGCCTCTAGCAAAGGCGAAAAGTAACGGCTGAGATGAAAACAATGTAAAGGCTACATTTTGCGTCCAAATTTGAAAACTGTCTTTCATCTTTTTAAACATATGGAGAAGTCAATAATTGGATTCCTCAGTTGAAGTTGAACCTATCCAGATCTCTACCCCCTTCATTAAGGTCCTTGAAAATCCCAAAATGAGGTTTTAATCACAGCCTTATCTCGAGAGTAAGAAAAACAGGTGGCAACCCGAGTGTTTTCTGAGGAGTTCTTACCAACACCGTGTATTCATGGAATAAAGATCTTAATTCTTATTATGGTGAATGAATGCTGAAGAGGCTGACTGTGCTTAATTAAGGAATCCGTGTTGGGGAGGGGGGGGGAGAACATTAATTGACATCCTCCAGAGTGTTTTGTCTGTCTCTCAGTAGAGACTAATCAACATAAACTGCAGAAACCCAAGTAAACAGCTGCCAGAATATTATGACTGTTCATTCACAACTGTACATGGCTCTCTGCTAATGAGGGAACATTCATGAATGAAAATGCATACGGTTTCGACTTTGAATCGCTCAGCGGGCTCTGTGTGCAAACACAAAGTACTAAGCCTTATTTCGGAGCGTATTGAATGGGGAAAGGAGCAGAGAAAATGCCTGTTAGCAGACAGAGAATAGCGGCACAGAAAGACAGAGATTGTTTCAGCGCAGTGTGAGTGATTCATATCCCTCCCTCCCTCCCTCCCCTCAGCGTTAATGCGTCCACACAGTCACAATAGGTGACTGTCAGCAGAAAAACCTTGGAAATGCCATCCATTCTGATTTTTAACAAATCTCTCCCTAGGCCCTAAAGGAGACTTGGCTGGTGTAAAAGGCCATGACTGGGTCACTTTGTGCTGAAGCTGCAGTTACTACACACTAAAAGCTTCTTCATAGGCTACAAAGGGTTTTCAAAAACCGGTTGCATTTTTTCTCCCCCGCTTGCTTATTTATTTAACTTTTTAAATGTCTTTCATTCAAGTTAATTTGCATGAATTTAAAGACCAGTTAGGTATTCTTTCACCACTACTGGCTTATTTATTTATTCATCGCTGTCCGTTCATCATGATGTCATCGATACTGCAGACAGTAGTTGTTCTTGTGTTGTGAATGCTGTATGATTCCCACCGCCGACATTATAAGCTATTAAATGAGATGCTTTAAAGAATTTCAGCTTCGTGGTGCTTTTTTTCTGCTTGCTTTTGTGCCATTTAAGCACAGAATACAATTCATAATGAGACTTGAAAATGTCCCAATTGATTTTTAGATCAGACTCGTTCACGACTCCATCTCTTTGAAGACCCTTTTTTTTTTTTTTTTATCATGACCACATGTCCGTATGGTGTTTTTTTTTATAGGTCAGAAGACATACCATGAGTGAAACGAGAGTCAATGTGATAAGTGAGCATTTCCACCTTGAGTACCATAATTATGTCGTCTCTGTGCAAACATCAGACAAGGAACCCTGTAATCTGAATGTACCTGCCGGAGTGTCATTTCCACACGCAATAACCACCATCATTGTCACGGTTTCATTTTTAAATGCTGTTCTGTACAATTTAGACAAGACGTGACGCAGCACAGTCTCTGTACTCCTGCTTTTCTTGCTGTCACCATTTACGCTTACTGATAAATCACAGTGTTTATTCTATACATGTTACTCAAACTCAGCCATAAAACAAACAGTAAATAAATTGTTAATTTAAAAACATTTAGAAATAAATTTGATCCTTCATAGGTGTGAGTTGTTCCTGCCAAACAGACGTAAAGCCAGAGAACATTGGCACATATGAGTAATGTGTGAAAGGTTCTGCTTGTGGAGTTTGTGTGTACCGGCACAATAAGCAAAATGGGAGCAGGATCACTGGGCGTTGTCACACTGGGGATGGATCCTGTTTCATCACATCGTAGGAAAAAAAAAAGAAGAAATGGACATCCCCGTTAGAAATGCAGCTAGGTCACTTGTGTGTTTCCTAATAATAACGCAGAGTGACGTCAAAAGAAGAACCAGAACAAACAGTCCTGCATCACTGCTTTAAAAAGATTTACGTCTCTCATCATCTCGCTGTCTCGCTCTGTGGGGCAGTCAGTGGTGGGGGCTAAGAAGGCAGAAGGATAGCCATGCTGTATTTTTTTTTATTTTTTTTAAACAAAGAATAATCTTCTGGAAGATTACACAGCAGTGTAAAAGATGATTTTAACAGGGGAGGGATTACACGTTGAAACAAACCGTCTCAGTTAGCATTGTCAGAGGCTGGCTAAATCTCATAGGACAGAGAGAAAATTAATTTCAGATGACCTGTTTGGTTTACATCTGTGCACAGACCACGGCGCTGCACAGTAGCAAAGGATTGGCAGAGACAGGGAGAATCCCCTGGGCAACGCACATCTGTATGTTACTGCCTGCACGAGTCTGAAACGTGGCTCAGATAGTACGCATCACGGACCGACAGACTCACACATGCATGCTGGGATATGCTAACACAGACACACATTAACACAAAATATATATATATATATAGACTCTCTAACCAAATAATGTGCATTTATATGATTGTCTGCATGTTTTTATGTTGTGTTTTTTTTTCATTGAGAAGAAGAAATACCCACATACCTCCACCCACACACTCACTTGCTCACATGCAACTCTCTGTAGTCGCACTGTGACTCGGGCACACAGGGGCAAGACTCTGAACACCCACAGGACCAAAGCTACAGGCCAAATGTGTTTAGTGACTCCTCTTACTCAGACGCCTTTCCGCGTGATATGGCGGCTAATGCGATATAATTAAGACTGCATTGCACAGACACATTTTGAGGGCTGACACACAACTAGAGGGCAAAAAAGTCGCTTTATTCCGAGCGCAGCGAGAGTCAGAGGGGACGAGGGTGAAAAAAAAAAAAAGAAAAAACAGATGCGGAGCAGCGAGGAAATATGCCGTCGATGCAGATCAGCGGTGGAAGTGGGCATGAGTGTGAAGAGAAAAAGTAATGTATGGGAGCCCGAGTGCCTGCTTCACAGAGATAAAGTGAAATGTCATAGTTAAATAATCTCACAGTTCAGCCCACCTCATTTTTGCTTTGTGGAAACCTCATAACACCAAACTATGAGTCTGCTGCTTAGGAATCAGAGACTCACTGGCGTCTGACATCAATCAATTTCTGGCACCAATTAGTGACAAAGTGTTGTTTAGTCGATGGACGGATACTTTACGATCCACAGCCTTGATGATTCGCTTCTTCCTGGTTACCAAATATAAGATTTTCACTTGTTCATGGCTGCATGCATTTCGTAGTTTTGTGCTGTCTCTGCTAGAAACTGACATAAGGTAAACGTTCTTTCAGCTTTGACGCTTGAATAAAGTCCATTTGGTTGCTTTACCCTTAGTTTGCTAGAGGCACGACTCTCCTTTTAAAAAGCATGAAGAACAGGATGCAGTGCTGCATAGAGAGAGATATGAGCTTGTACAAGTGCCCAAGTGGAGATAAATAAAAACCTGAGTAGAGCCGCTGTCGTCTCTCCTACATACTTCAACCAAAGCCTCTCATCTGAGTGTACAACATGCTGAGGATCCCATCAGCGTACTCTTCTTTAGCTGCAGAAGACCCAAACCGTCAGAATAAAAAATATATATTTAAAAAAAAGAAGAAATGACTCAATATTAATATACCATAAAAAGCAACAAAAATAACATTAAAATCTACATAATAATCATTTAAAAATATGATAAAAGCAGAATTTTTTTGTTTCATATTTGTATTTATTTGCATTTATATTAATTGTCCTATTGATTTATTTTCTCATGTAATTTTTTGTTTTATTATATTTGCACGTGTTTATTTAAATGCATAAAGAAATGCTAGAAGAAAATACACACAATAAATAGTTAATGTCTGTAAAACATAGCAGTTTTGAAATGAATAAATTCATGAATTAAATGGAAAATGTAGGAAATTTGCATAATGAGGAGACTAAAGAAGCAGCAATACAGAGAGACATGCAAAAAGAAAACATGGAAAGAAGTAAATAAATTCAAAGAGAAAAAAACTAGAGTGATAAATAAACACATTTAAAGAATAAATAGATAAATAAAATGTAACTACGTGGAAAATTTGAATAAATATAAGAATTAATACAAAGAAGAAGTAATTAAAAAAGAAATATCAACCTATATCACATTTTATAAATTATTTATTGCCTACACTTATTTTAATATTCTTTTTGGTGCATTTAATGGCCTATTAATTTATTTATTGAGAACTTTTTTTTAAAATGTATTTTTAAACATGGGAGTTTCAGCCCGAGGTAGCAGCATGATTATGTAATATGAAACAGTCATTCAGGAATAGGAAAGGTTCCAGCTGTGAGTGAGTCCTGTGGGACATTTTGCAGACTTTGTGTCCAGTCATCATCAGATATTTTAATCAGACAGCGACTACATCCAAAAAAACGTTACAATCAACCAAAAATAGTGTACACACCACTATCTATATCTGTACACCGCTTAATCCTCACTAGGGTCATGGGGGGCTGCAGCCTATCCCAGCTGACTCAGGGTAAAGACAGGGGACACCCTGGACAGGTCACCAGTCTATCACAGGGCCACACTTAGAGACAGACAACCAAGCACACTCACATTCACACCTACAGACAATTTAGAATCACCAACTAACCTCAACATGTTTTTGGACCTTGTGGGAGGCAGCCGGAGAACCCGGAGAGAACCCACGCTGCACGGGGAGAACATGCAAACTCCACACAGAAAGAACCCGGGTGTCCTCACCGGGACACAAACCGGCGACCTTCTTGCTGCGAGGCAACAGTGCTAATCACTGCTCCACCATGTAGCCCCCAGTGTGATTATATAATATGAAATAGTCATTCTGGAATAGGAAAAGTTCCAGCTGTGAGTGAGTCCTGTGGGACCTCATGTAGACATTGTGTCCAGTCATCATCAGATATTTTAATCAGAGACTGCATTTTAAAAACATATGTTAAAATCAACCAAAAATAGCGTACACAGTCAGATGCACGCTGAACCCGACGCTCTTAAATCAGGATATCATACAAATCCTCACACGTAAAAACACAAATGTGGTCTTCCTTCCTTCCCAAAACTTTGATGTAAATGTTAATATGTGTCCTCTCTATGGCTTGCAGCTGTTTTTTTTTTTTTTTTTAATCAATTTATGCAATGATTACGTTTATGTTAATTTTAACCAACCAAAGATCCTTTAACGATTAAAGTCAGAACAAGATCACCTTCACAAGACATCAGCGTGAACCCTTGGTGTCGTTCATCTTGACTAAGCAGGGTTTCACGGGGGCTGTTTGCTGCAAATAGACAGCGGTAAAAGTAACTATCATGATTTCAAGGAGATAAAAGTTTGTTTTTCCACATCTATTTTTATAGCGTTTCTTGTCGGACTATATATATATATATATATATATAAACACAAGTTTGTGTGAGGCACAAAGTCAGTCTCCTTTTTGTTAGTCACTGGCTTCGCTCCAGGCTGTTAGATGAAAGCACTGGATGTTGCATGTATAACTTTGCTAGAAAATTGTTTTTATTCATAAATAGTGAGTGTACTGTCATGCATTAAATGAAAACATATGCTAATTCTACAAAAATTGTTATTCCTCCTTGAAGGTTCGGGTATGCAAACAGTCACTATCTCCAAAAGCAAGAGAGAGAGAGCGAGAGAGAAGGGAGGGGAGACCTAAATACGTCTTCAAACCATCCAACCAACTTATCGGACTGAGGCCGTCCTTATCGCTCCTCCTTTCATTCCTTCACTCATTCATCACATCGTTCATATATTATTTCTTTCCTTACACATATTCATTCTTTGACTTTTCCCACTGGCTCTTTCCTGCAGCCACGAGTTTGTCAATCTCTACATGCGCTCCATCCATCTGTCTTGTGATAACTCCTTAAAGAAGTCTTTTCCCCTTTCAACCGATTCATACACTCTCCCGGTTTGCATCAGCGTGTCTCACAGTCCCCCATATTTTTTCTGCATCTAAGCATCCGTTGCCTCCCTCCCCTTCTCACCTGCATCTGTTATTCCACATGGCCCTATTATCATTTCAAAGAGGGATGGTGGGCTCAGCCTCAGAGCAGCCCCTTCCTTCAAATAACACGCCGATTTTAAATCAGGCTCTTCGCGAACAGTCAACGAGGAGCTGGCTGGACGTCGTCATGAAAGATGCAACAGGAAGGGACACATCTGTAGCGCATGCAGGGCCAGCGCTGGTACGCCATATGACGATGCCAGCCACAGATCAAACGCTCTTCGGCGAGAACCATCAGCTCCTCACACGCAGAAACCTGCAGAACCGCAACAGCAGACAGGGATCATTCTGCGGATATTGGTATATTCTGCTTCGATTGTCAATCTGAGACAGTTTTATAACTAAATAGCTTCTTTTTCGTGTCTATCTGTACCCAGGTGGTTTCACTTCCTTTGTCTGAATAGATCTCTTTTATTTGGCTCCAACTAAGTTTTAATCTGAGAGCAGAAGTGAAGCCATCAGTGAGGGTTTGCCGAGCCTTTTAGGTTTATGTTTGTGAAGAACCTGTGGGTTTATTAGTGCTGACAGGTTTATCACAATCTTATGAAGCTGTTAAGTTACTTCTAGTTTCAATTAATAAAAGCCCTTTGTTTTGGCTAGTGAATAAAATACATCATGAATCCCGTAATGCTGATAATCTGCAATAAAAACATCCACAGCGATAAAAAAAAATATGCAACTGTTTATCAAATAAGTCATCGGACACGTTTGTATGAAAATATTGCAGTTCTGTAAATCAGCAGGAGCCGTGTTTGATCGCTGGTTTTATCTTTGCTGTGGATAAAACAGCATAAACAAATAAAACACTTTATCTTATCAAAACAGCAAGTTTGCAGAGTAGATGTGCGTACTGAGGGGTTCCAGTGAATTAAAATGTGTTAGAAGGCGGAAACATGACAGGTAAAAACTCATAGTTTTCACCATGAAACGTCCTCAGTCGATTACTTGCAACAAGATGATTTTTTGCATCAGATTTTCTGAAATTTCATGTTTGAAGATGTGAATGGGAATGATTGTACAACTAAAAATGCCCTAATTTAGATTATTCTTCAGAAGAGAACACTGAATGCTGGTAAAAGCAGCTTCAGAATGTTTCTTGCATTTTCTCGAAATATTAGAGACAAAAGTTTTTTTTACAGAAAGGATTTTGGATGTTTCTTTTTTGTCACTCCATAAATCAGAAAATACTGTCTGCAGCCAAAGGAACGAAGAAAAAAATCTGTTTTTTGCATTTTCATTTTCGTGTTTAGGAATAAATTGGGCTGCGAGTGAAATATGAACCGACTCATCTGTAAGAATCTTCAGTATATAGATAGTAATAAAACCGTAAAGTTAAGGATGAAGGTTAATGTGACTAAAGCAGAGATTCATAACTCACACATTTTAGGCAAAAAGCCTTTAAAGACATATATTACAACAAAACTTTAAAGGCCACAAATAGACAAAATGTAGTAAAATAAACACATACATGTGTATATTGGATGTTTTCTTTCCATTTGTCTGAAAGAAAACATGTTATGGAGGCAGAATCTCAAAATTAAGCAGTGAATGAAAAACAAAACGACAATTTTGCCTTTTTTGTGTCGCCTCATTCATATATTTTTTTAAAAGAATTAAAGCAAAGCCACAGTGCACATTGTGGTTTCTGCCCTTCAATTATGATTCCACAGGCTCTTGTTTCATATGCTGTCGTCGTGCCAGCATGTTTCTTGGCACGTAACTGTCTCGGAACTGCTGTTTAAGCAGTGCCATCAGTATCTTCTTGGCTGCAACAGCGGCTCTTGAACTTGAACCGGGGTTTTGTCTTGCTCAGGGAAATGAGTGGGGTGTAAGACACCATGCACACATCAAGATGCTTAAAAAAAAATCCTCCACGAAAAATGAAACACACGGACAATCCAAAGGTGATACCGGCAACCTCAAAGACGGCCACAAAGAAATGCACTAACAAGGACTCAGATCTTCTATGGTTTACATACAGGCTCAGTGAAAAAAAGGAAACACTGTGGAGGTCACATCATCATCATCATGTTAGCGTTTGCCCATCAGCACTGTGTGTTTCTCGTTTGCACACATTGCACATATATACATACAGACCCAAGCTGACACATTTACATCTTGGGGTTGTGTGACCCTTTTTTTTCCCCCCAGTGAATGATGGTGTTGATGTTGACAGTGCGAGTGTGTGACTGACATATGCAGTGAGACCCTGAGGTAACCATCACGACCTTGTCTCTCCTCACATCTTTGTTGTCCCCCGCAGCGTGCTGTTTGTGTGTGCGCTCGCATGTATGAAATGCCCCGGCGTCGCTCTGTGCACTGCTGGGAATACGACTCCCCTCAGTTTGCTTCACAAAACGTTCAGGGACATCGCCAGCATGCGTTGACAGCAGGCGGAATTATAAGAGATTTTTTTTTTTTCTGTTTTTCAGTGGGTTTTCTGTTGACTTCATACAATGGAGAAGAGCTTGTGGGGGTAAAAAAAAATAAATAAAAAGTGTCCTCTGACCAAACGAACATCCATTCATACACATACACGCTGCTGGACAGGTATAGGTCGATGAGTAAACAAGATTGTGATCTTTGCATGTCACATCTGAGTGACAGTCACAAAGGACACATCGGCAGCATCCGCACTTGTCAACGAATGACATTTAACTGGGCAGGATGGAGATGACCCTGAACCTCTCTCTCTCTCACACACACACACACACACACACACTGCTGACTGTCTTTTCACCACACAGCTCCACTCCTCTCCTTCTCACTCACCACCTGCATGCCAGTTTATTTCCCGGTGACCCGTTCTCTCACCTCCCCTGCTGTGATTCATTCTCCTTTTCTTTTTATTGCTCTTTTCTTCTGCCTTCTATTCATTCGACCACATATGTCTTTGTGGCGTAACACTAATTTCCTGAATGTGGCAGAAGTAGAAGAGCAGCCATGCCAACTTCCAGGCGCTCTCAGAGAAACCTTCACAAGTGTTAGTTCATTTGTGCTCCACTGTGGAGCACAATGAAAAGCAAGTTTTTATCTAAAAATACCTCGAACGCTAAAATTTCCCGCCTCAGAATCAGTCAGATCGCGTAGCAGAGTTCATGCACTCACAGTTTCAATCTGGCTGTTATTGCAAGATGGAGAAACTTAAATTTCCACTTCTTTTTCACTGAATATACGCTGATCACCCACAGCATTAAAACGACATAATACTGTTTAGGCTGCTGTGGAGGCCTCCATGGGTCAGGCTGTTACCACTCATCTAATGGATGCTTGCATTTGCCACACATAAATGTTTCAGATCATTAAACAAATTTTGAGATAAGACAAACATAACCCAAGAAAACATAAAATACAGTTTTTAAATGATGACTTCATTTATTCAAGGAAAAATGCTGTCCAACCCCAACTTGCCCTATATGAAAAAGTAATTGCCTCCTTAGCTACCAATTTACCAAATGACCAGATTCATTAGGCAGTTGGTTTCAGTTTCACCAGCAATACTCACGTGCGATCGCTAGCAGGCTTGTTGAATCTAAACATCACTTAAATAGAACCTGTCTGGCATTGTGGAGGAGATTAAAGGGTCTTGAAAAGCAGCACATGATGCCACGTTATAAAGAGATTCAAGAACAGATGTGAAACAAAGTCACTGATATTTATCAGTATGGAAAGGGTTCAAAAGTCTTTGCTGAGGGTCTGGGACTCCAGCAAACCACAGTGAGAGCGTTGACATCTCATCCAGGAGATCACAAAAGAACCCAGACAACAATAAAAGAGCTGCAGGCTTCACACACCTCAGTTAAAGTCAGTCTACATGGTTCCACAATAAGGAGGACACTGGTCAGAAATGGACCATGGGAGAGTTGCAACCACTCTCCACCACAAAGAACATAAAGGCTCATCTGGCATTAGCAAAAATATATATATATATTTATCTAGATGAGGTCCAAGACTTTTGGGAGAACTTCCTGTGGACTAATTAGTCAAAGGTGGAATTTTTCGGAAGACATGGGTCCACAAGAAGAACATTACACCAACAGTTAAACATGTTGGTGATAGTGTGATGGTTTGTAGCTGCTCTGCTTACACAGGACATGGACGACTTGTCATAATTGATGGAGCCATAAATTCTGCTCTCTATCAGAAAATCCTCCAGGAGAACATCCACCCGTCAGTTCATGAGCTCAAGCTCAAGCGCAAACAAATTGGCAGCATGACAATGAACCAAAGCACACAAGCAAGTCCATCTCTGAATGGCTCAAAAAGAACATAATTAAGGTTTTGGAGTGGACAAGTCAAAGTCACAACATCATAACATTATTACAAGAGTATGTACAAGTGTGGAACAGGCATAATTACAAAGCTCCAGCTCTGTTCTTGGTTTTGATTTATAAACGTTAATATGTTAATCTCAAGTTCAGGGGTAATTGAAACAAGAGTCACGGGTGTGGAGATGAGAGCTGTACTCTGGATATAACTGATATAATTTGATGTAAATTCTAAATTATCTTTTCTCAGCGATTCTTCATTGCACAGACAAGCAGGTAGCTTGCTGGAAAGGTCAAGTTGTACAGTTTCATCGCTTATGTGTTACACCTCACTGCAATAAATACCTGCAGAACGACAGAAGTGAGAAAAAGGGATACCAATTTGGATGCCAAGTTTGTTCTTCAGGTTCCCTTGCTCTCAAAAAATACAAACTTTAAACTAATGTTTTACTTCTCTACAAGGGAGCAATTTTATTTGTATTTGCCATCATACCCCTCATTAAATGCTGTGTTGAATCTCAGTTTACACAAGTGTTTATAGCCAAAGAATTGCTTAAAGTGTCGTAATAAGCCGACGATGTTCTGCTGTATATCTTGAATTCTTTGGACGTCCTCTTTCATAAGTTTCTTCAATCGCGTCTCCATACTTTCTTTTGTTCTGAACAGAATGCACAAAAAAAGGGGGCATTTTCACAAAGCCATTAGAGGCAATGCTTTTTAATCTAATATTGATTATTTTTTTCCCAGGCAGTCAAAAAAAGTGACTTTTAACCGATTCCAGGAGTGAAAAATCCCATTTGAGCTTAAAAGATTTTGCGTTGTTCTTTCTACCTGTTCTTCTTCTAATCTGCAGAAAGCTTGCCGTTTACAAAGAACTCAGCACAGTGTAGTCCCTGCAGAATCATTCCTTTAAGATTTGGAACATTTGTATATATTTTTAGAGAGTTACTGATGGAGTTTTCACTTTATTCCCCAAGTTAAAACTAAAATATAATCCTGCCTACATCCAGACTTTCAGACGACTGCAGAAACCCAGCTCTGTGTGTTGTGTCTGTGTGTCAACTTCAGTCTATGTTACATTTGTTTTTGTGCCTTAAATGGATATTTGTCCTGGTTAGTTCCTCTGAGATCAAGGATTACTTTTCAGTGACGGTAACAAGTCAGACAGGCGAACAGTGAAACATCTCAGGAGAGACTGAGAGCAGAGAGACTAACAAATGTAGCTGCAGGATTTCTTTTATCCTTTAGAGCCAAAAAACAAACAAACAAAAAAAAAACTACTGCCAAACTTATTCGATAAATAATATAAAATGTTCCTCTCAGCAAGTGTGTCAATCCCATTAAGTACAATACATCAAAGCAGACAGAGTGATGGTGTTAAAAAAAACAGTAAGAGGTCATAAAAATAAAGTGAAAATTAAGTGATCTTTGCTGAGCTTTATAGTAAGTTGTTAGAAATCAAATTTTTTGACAGCCTTGATCTGGTTTTCTTTCTCCTGAGTGTATCAGCGAACTAGGGTTTTGCCACACATTTTAAACATCTCTATGGATGTGCAGGGGAGTGAGAGGAAGACACATAACTGTCTAGAAATAAAAAAAAAGCAGGCTCAGGGTGGAGTACCCTACATGATCCTTGTTTAAAATGACATGACCACCATCGCTGTCTGATAGAAATGATTTTCTCGATCTCATTTTATTTCTCCATCTGCTCTGGTCCTGCCCTCTCTGATATACACGCATCAGTGCCGCGGGTCCATCTCCAACCTCAACAAGTCCTAAATCGGCTTAAGCTCGGGCCAATCTCTGCTCACAGCGGCTCGCAATCCTGTGTTTCTCTGTCTAGGTCACTCTGTCCCTCGTTCCCATTCTCTGTCTCGCATACTCAGATTCGTACACACTTCAGCGCAACACATGAAAACATTTGTCTTCATGTGTCTTATTTGCATGTTGCTGCTGCCTGACATGTAGGTCAGTCTCTCTAATGGGACCTGAACAAATATGTATCCTTTTAGTCAACGCTGTCTCCAGAAATTACATTTTTATGCAATTAATTTGCAATAGTAAATACACGTTGAAGTGAAATTTAGGAGTCAGTATGAGGAAATGTTGCTGGTTACTGTACAGGGCACTAAAAGGCTGGTTAAATTTATAAGTAAAATGTTCACTGGCAATGTGTTAATATATCCAGCTTTGCAGTTTAATATCCCCTGTCTAAACAACTATAAAGCTTTTTTATGGTTATGTCCTGGGACTCACAGCAGTTAGTTAGGTTTAGGGAAAAATATATGATTTAACTTAACATCAAAAGTCCACGATGAGTAGAGATGCAATGTGGTTGTCAATATTTAACTAGGCCTTTGTTGCCTCAACATTTGCTGTGTAAATCTGAGGTTCTGATGTGACATTCCTTTACTGTGTGCAGCTGTAGCTCAGGTGATAGAGGGGTTGTCCACTGATTCTAGGGTTGGTCATTCAGTCCCCTCCACATGCCAAAGTGTCCTCGGTCAAGATACTAAACCTGAAGTTGCTCTCAGTGACAGGTGAGCACCTTGTACGCCACTAGGTCTTCTTCTGGCTGGAAATGACATTAACAAGTCAAAAAAATATGTAAGGCATTGTATTACAGATGTTGCTTGTACATTTTTCTTTTTTTTTTCTCCTTAATTTTTTACAACAATGCAATCTTTAGGATTATTCATACCCTCTTTTGCTAATCGACGAAGAAGCCTTTTTTTTTTTTTTTTTTTAAGACACCACAGCAATCGAACAGTTCTTATCATTTCTAACCAACTTTCTCCACTGGGGTTTTGTTCCACTCCTCTTATGTGACGATGTGGATTATGCATTTTGATGACAGTGTTCGTTTTCCTGCATTCAACACAATTTCATCTGAAAACTGAAGCTTCTCCCAACTCTGTATAATTCCCCACGTAATAGAACTAGACAGACTACACAATGTCTAACTGCATTATGTCAGTCACTTGGGTCATTTCCAGCCAGAAGCGATTGGTCAAACAAATAATGACCATAAATATACAAACTGGGGATGGATAGGAGTCATTTTGGGTTTAACTGTAAGTGCAGGCCATTCACCATTTGTACGTATCCCCTCTGACCACTGTAACTAACATAAAACACATTATATTTGTTGACACAAATTTCACGAGAAAATGATTTAAGCTCTAAATAAGTGAAATTCTGTGAGCAAAGACGTTTTCGTTGGGCCACAGCTGCTATTTCTCTCTACAATAAAACTAAACACACAACTTAGCTCCATAACACGATCATTTCCACAGAGGGATTGTGTCAGGCTTTTCCTCCAAGTGAGTGTGACAATGAAATGATATGACAGGGTGCGAGCTTAGACATAGGGTAGTGGGCCCGGAACTGCATATCAGTCCAAATGTTTGCTCTTGCTGCGGGGGGATTTGACTGAAATGCCTGAGGAGATTCAGCAGATTTGATAAAAGAGGGAGTTTAAGCGCAGAGACTTTGGTGTGAAATTCATGCGCCTCACCCCCCAGAAGGCAAAGACAAACCAAAAAAATTAAAACATTTTCCACCACAAAAGCGATACACAAGCGCGGTCGTGCAACACAGTGTGGAAGTTCAGAGAGAGTATGTGAAGAGAAAGGACGACATAAGTGATGTTTAATGGAGAATCAAATGTGGAAGAGGTTCTCACCAACTTGTTTTTCCTGCTCTCTTACACGTGTAATTTTAAATTAAGATGCTTATCAAATAATCCATGAAACACATCCATTCAGCGATATTTCCATTTCCATTATGCTTGTATGCAAAATGAGCACTTGATCATGCATGTAAACTGTATGCCTGCTAAAATCACCACACAATCTGCATATCAAATACACTGGTTAGCTCCCTAATAACATGTAAGAGGTGCTACACTTTCCCTGGATGTGACTTTCATCCAGATTATTACTAATTATGCTAATTCAGATTTTCCACTTGGAAACAGTCCGATTCGGCGTGTTGCCGTCCACCCCGGGGCCTGAGCTGTATGGAATCTGTTCCATTGTCATAAAGACAGATGAGGACATCAGTGGCCACAGAGCACATTGTGTTGTTCCCCTGATTAAGATGTTTGCTCACAGCAGCACACGACCAGCAAACTACTGCGAGCACAGCCATAACAATCAATGATTGCTCATGCTAAGTGCATTATTAGGCTTGCTTGTTAAAAAAAACACAGGATTTGGACTTGTTAGATGGCATTGATAAAACCTAGCGTTCCGTAGGCAGGGCTAATCCTCGGTAATGTGTTCATCGCTGAGAAAAGCAACGGTGGGAAGGTTCTTATGGCAGCTCTGCTCTTTACACAGTTTTTCTTGTCGCCCCTTCTGTCTTTTTCCCTCATTTTCTTTCTCTTTTCACTTGACCGTGTTGAAAAGCATATCAGTCAGCTGTGCACTTTCTCATGTTGCGATGAATAATTCATTCATGTATGTAATATTGGAATGCTATAAGGAGACATGACTTTTGCATGATCCTCAACTGAGGCCCTGTTTACACACAGCAAAAACAGAGATATTTCAATGAGTTTGGGTCTTTGGTTTACATGTAAATAAAGATACAAGTCATCGAAAACGATCATATCTGAAAACTCCAGCCAAAGTGGAGATTTGGAAAAACTCTGTCTTTACGTTTGCATGTAGACGGGAGGAGACGGAGTTTGACGTCACAGTATGCGACAAAAGTTTGGCTGCTGTGGTAGAAATGGATGCTGTTAAAGCAGCGCTTATTTTTATGTTTGTGGAAACGCTTTTGGCCTGTTTGCATTTACATTCAGAAATGTTCTATTATGTGGAGGAGCAGAGGAGAAGGATCGCTCAGAGGTCTCTAACACCACATTTAGGAGTAGCTCCACTTCAAAACAAACAAATGACCCCCGCGCCATTATCGTTGAAGTAACAGGAAGTAATTCATGCCATTGTTGTTCTGTTTTTTCCAGGATTCTGATTGGCTAGCATGGCTTTATGCTTCCCATTACACTGCCCCCTATAGGTCTGGCATGCTCATAGGAGCTTTTAATGACGTGTTTATATAGGTTTGTGTAAACTAAGTTCTTTTTTTTTAAATAATCTGGTGTGAACAAACGTAGATCCGTTTTTGTAAGTACCCAGCTATGTGTCAACGTGGCCTTAAACGCTGAGTGAATGTTTAGGTGAGCAGAAGCCTGCACGCTATCACAACGTATCGTGCATGCATGGAAACGTACAGTGCATTGCTCCAAATTAATCTTTGCATTTTGAATAATCATTCTGATTTCAACCTTGGGATGATACTGCCAACAGGTAAATTTTACAGATCTTTTTCAGCTTCACTTTAAGTTACTGAATGGTTTACATTCTGGCCATTTGTATAAACAATATATTAGTATATTCTGTTTGTATGACACAATACAGCTCAACTGCACCAAAATACCAAAATGAGAATAATGATTAATCAGCATCTCTCTGCAACAAAAGCTGAACTTTATAAACCTTACGAAGAAAGGTCAACTATCTGAATGCATAAAGGTTAGATAGTTGTAACTAGGAGTGCTTGAAAGTAACAAGTACAATAACTAAAGAGCTGCACTTAATTACAATTTTGAGGAACTTGTACTTGACCATGTCTATCTGATGCTACTTTATACTTCAACTCCTCTGCATTTCAGAGAAAAATATTTTCCACTCCACTCCATTTACTTGACAGCTTTAGTTGTTTTTGAGATAAGGATTCTACACAATGAATAATAAAAGATATTTTTCAACAGACAACACATTTTTAAAGATTAAATCAGCAGTTTCTAACCTTTTTGGCCTCTTACAAAAAGTTGTGTTCACATCTCAGATGAGCTGTTAAGAGCTTCACCACATGGTATTTTTTCCTTCTCATTTCAAATGATCTCATCAAAAATGAAAGATTAGATAAAGCAGATGTGTAAATTAGGACAGTCTTTAACCCAAACATTTACATCTGCAAACATCTGCTTAATCACTGCAGTACAATGTTCAAATACTGTCCAGCCACTTTTATTTTTTTAAATCTACGACTACATCTTATTTACCTGTAAAGGAAAAACTAAAGTTCTTCAGTTTTCAGCTGCTTTGTGATGAAGTAAAAGGTGACAAAGAGCATAAAGAGAAAAAGGGTGACTCAGAGTTAGAAGGCTGAGGAGGAAGAGAGGAACACAGAGAGAAGGACAGAGACAAATAGAGAGATGAGATTAAATGCCTGAGAGCCAGGAGGGTATTTCCATTTCACTTGTCACCAGACAGTCACACATTTCCAGCCAATGAGAAACCAACACACGCTAATTGCCAGTTAGAGAGCCTGTCAGTCATCTGGAAATGCCGCCTGAACCCGATTTGCATAATTTCCCATATATCCTGCCAGCCGGTACCGGAGAACGCTTGGCGGCCGAAGCCGAGGTAGAGTTTTTGTTGTCACGTTTGACTTTGCTGGACAGCGATTACTCTCCCGTCCCAATTTCCCCCCGTTTGAAATATTCTCATCTTCTTGTGTCGGCGCGCCTCGTTTGCATTTGTGCCCGCATGAGTGAATATGCATGTGTGTGTGTCATTGTGTGTCAAAGTGTTTACACCCCAGTGACTAGTGGCTGGTAATTGTAAGGAGGGGGCTAATAACAACGGTGTCAGACAGGCCTGAGTGGACTTCATTATGAGTGCCTTGTTACACAGGCTAAACACTGGGCCGACATACACACACTTAGACATGTCCCGCTCTGAGGTTTGTTTCGGTGGCAGAAGACAACGAGAGAAAGATGACAGGAGGAAGCTGAGGAAGTGAACAAACTGAGCAAATTGACTCTGGTCATGTTGTGTGCGTGTGTGTGCATGTGTGTGTGTGTGTGTGTGTGTGGTTAGACACGTCGAACTGTGAGTGATTTTGTGTGCTGGCATATGTTTCTGAATCATGAGTTATCTGTCGTCAAAGTTCGAGGCAGACGCCTGTAGATGCAAATGTGCCCTATGCTAATTTTTTGATTTGACAAGTGCAACAAAAGGCTCGGTCCCCACAGCTCCCTGTATGTCTATCAAATAATGTCACCTCATTCTTCCCTAGTGACCTCCAAACGGCAAAATCACTGTCACCCCCACCATAACAAATGTTTATTTAGACATCCAACAATGGCTTACTGTGATGGGGAGATGGGAACACCCACATAATGTGGAATGAACCAATCTAAATCTAAATAGAGTCGGCGGGGTGGAGGGGGTGGGATGAGGCAGAGCCATTAGCACGTTCACAGCTTTCTGGTTAGAGGAAGATTTTTTTTTTTCTCTCCCTCCCCAGTCTAATTAACATTTAAGACCTGTGTACACATTCACACGCAGAAAAGAAGAGTTTAGAATATATATCTATACCTATGTGCTATTATCCTGGGAAATGACTTGCATGGATGCTTTCTATCATTTGTGTGTGAATGTATAGTTGTGTGTGTTGTGTGTGTGTTTTTTCTCTGTATGGACCATTGCCTGGCTACTCTGACAATAATGGTCCAGCTGTTGCAGCCCAGTTCTAATTTTCTGGCATTGTCAGCAGGACCTTCTTTTTTTTTTTCCTTTGGAGAGTCCAGAGCTGGAACATTTAGCTAGAAAAATGATTATATCTATGTATCCCAGTCTCCCATGGATGACTATGTTCAGGAGTCCAGGTAGAGGACTCAAGTATGAGAAATGGGACGAGCTGCTGAAGGGATGCACAAACACACACCCGCTGGCATTTGGTCCACCTCGAAATTATGTTTCATACTACAGGCTTGGTTTTCCAATTACCTTTTGTTGGGAAA
The DNA here is from genome assembly GCF_000690725.1 of Stegastes partitus. Classification (NCBI taxonomy): domain Eukaryota; kingdom Metazoa; phylum Chordata; class Actinopteri; family Pomacentridae; genus Stegastes; species Stegastes partitus. The sequence goes on from NW_007577889.1 coordinate 526,657, forward strand.
TGCAATTACTGCCTGCATAATGCTTCCTGACATTGTTTTGTGAGTGCGAGCAGTGTAGTTTGTTGGTTATGGTTGCAAGTCAGTTGCATCTAAACACAAGAAGACAAGGATGGCATTGACTATGTTGTTTTAGGTCCGTCAAAATTAAAAAAAAAAAAAAAAAAACACATTAATTTATGACCCATCTCTTTGCAGCTTACAGTCTTTATGGACGTTCCAGGCTTTGGTGTCCAGGTAGCCCTGTTGTATATTTACGACCCCAACTGTTTCAGAGTAAAACTAGCCTACGCTTCAACAGTGACAATTTACCCATGTTTAAAGACCTCCTCCGGTAAAACTCAGGTTGTTGTTTTTTAAATTAACATGGCCATATGGTGTTTTCTATGTGCTGGAAGGCATCATGAAATAGGTGGTCAACATCATGGCGGAGCATTAACACCTTACAACTGACAGTCTCAAGGGCGCCTCTATATCTCACCTAGTTGAGCGGGCGACTTATGAACAGGGGCCCGACTCAGCGGTTGTGAGCTTCACGACAGTTTGCTGCAGGTCCTCCCCCTCTTCTCCCCCCTTCCCTATCTCACTTTCTCACTGTCCTGACTAGTAAAGGCCAGAAAACAAAAAAAAAAAAAAAAAAAAAACGGACAGTCTCAAGAACAGATTCAGAATCCAGGATTTCATGCGTCTCAAGGCTAAGGAGTCAGGTTAAGGGGTGGTGCTTTCGGCATCATTACTCCTCTTCAGAATCAATTTCTACTTCTGGGGCAACTTATCTTTGACTTTCATGCTTATACGAGTTGTAGGTGCAATTGTACAATTTTACTGGAGACCAGTGTGACGAGCTGCTTTTGATCTATTTAAGATTAGAGGAAACTTGTAGGTGGTTTCCTTGTGGTAAGCATTTGGAGAATCAGCGGTATCATGTGCTTTCATTGGCAGTCCATTGGAATCCAGGATTGCTGGTTGCCACATCGCTGCTGATCTTTCCCCATGTTTCCATCCTTTTACTTTTCTCTGATCGGAATTCTGCTGTTTATTCTGTTTACAAACCGGCTCAATATTTAGCATCTACCAGTTTCTTTTTGCTTTCCTCCAGTTCTGCGGCTGTATTGTCCATGTGTGCTCTATGACCACTAGCCTGACCTTTACCCGGCTCACCACCGTTTGAGGCTTACACCCACAAAAATCTACGCCTAAGTTACAGATTGTGTTTCTTCTCTGGTAGATGGTGTCAACTGAGGACAAAATGTGTAAGAAACTCAAGTGTACAAACAGAAAATATGCAGATAAAAATGTGAAAGCTTTCATCAGAACAGCCATTACAAGGCAACAACGGCTGTATACGAGTGACAGCATCCTGGTAATAAATGTCCCGGTGGATATCTCATCTCAAAGTAAGAGAGTCAGGACTTTGTCTCATAGATCACAGTCTCAGGCAATCTCACGCTCAGGACTGAAATAATAGCTTTCTTGAAAACAACTCATTTTTCTTTCCTTCTGCACTAACTCTGCTTTTTAATATATCTGTGAAACTTGTTTCAGTTGTGCATTCTTTGTGTGTTTTGACTTACTTTGTGTGAACACGTGTGTGTGTGTGTGTGTGTGTGTGTGTGTGTGTGTGTTAGATCATGCCTGTAGGGGTGTTGTGTCGAACATGACCTGCCACTGAAGTGGAAAATTAGTCACTTTAAGCATGCAGCTCAGTCAGGGTTGTCCCTGCAACTTGCAGGGTTTACTCTTTTTTTATTCATTGCTCTCTCTCTCTCTCTCTTTCCCTGTTTTTCTGACATTTTCCTTCCTTCAGTTTTTCCCTCAATCCCCCACAGTTTTCCCAGTTTACCACCTTCTCTCTTTAACTGCTTCACCATTTTCTTAAACAGTCACTCTCTCCTCTGTGACAACTGCTATTGGAATATCTTCTGAATACAATAATTTCTTATGTTATGACAAATATGCGTAACTTAATATAAAATTCCTAATGTAATCATCTAATTAAAATAAATCAGGATGACCTCTCCGGGTTCTCCGGCTTCCTCCCACACAGTCCAAAAACATGTTGAGGTTAATTGGTGATTCTAAATTGTCCATAGGTGTGAATGTGAGTGTGCTTGGTTGTCTGTCTCTAAGTGTGGCCCTGTGATAGACTGGTGACCTGTCCAGGGTGTCCCCTGCCTTCACCCTAAGTCAGTTGGGATAGACTCCAACCCCTAGTGACCCTAGTGAGGATTAAGCGGTGTATAGATAATGGATGGATGGAAATCAGGATGACATTATTGTTATTACAAAGTAATGCGATGAGTCAAGAAGTCATGTTTTAGTTCCTATTTTAACAAATTCCTTTGGTTAATCACATTGTGCTGTAATGCTTATGAGTTGAAAGGGTTTTATAGTAATATGCTGGTGCATTTCCATGAACTTTGGGGACCTAGAACTTGACTTTGGTCCTGACTATTGGCTAAACTAGAAAGCATCTTACTAAAGGTCCATATTTCATATGTTTTCATAAAGCTCCTGAAAACTTAGCTTCAGATCATTTTCTCTACATATTCATGGATGCATTCAGAAAGGTGACAAATTAAAGGACAGATATGAACCTTTGACCCTAACATTGAGGGGATTAAGTGGCTCTGTTATGTTCTGGAGTGCATTTTGCTGTTTGGATCCAGTTCTTTAGAGCAGAGGGTCAATGCAAATCAATGTATAGTTTTCCTTAGAATAAAGTTGTTCCTTATACTGATGGTAGTGATGGTTTTGATGATAGGATGCAGGATTTGATGAGTATGTGAAGATATGAATGAAAGATATGGCCTTCACAGTCACCACATGTGAACCTGCTTGAGCCCCTAAATAACATTTCAGACTGATGTGTTACACAACGCTCTCCTCCACTATCATCAAAACACCAAATGAGAGATATCTTTGAAAAGAATCATGTTCATCCTTTCAGTCGTGTTCCAGAGACTTGGAGAATCCACACCAAGGTGAACTAAAGCTGTTGTTGGTGGCACATGGTGGCCTGACTTTTTTTTTAGACAATTTTCCACCCATCTGCAAATAAAAATCGAATTCTTTACATTCTTCACTTGGTCATGTGCGACACCATCAGATGTTTTGCCCTAAACTGACAAATGTTTATGTTCAAGTGACAAGATTCCTGTGATTATGAGCAAAATAAGAAGTCACATGATGTTATTATAGGGCTACAAAATCTGCCTGGGGAAGAGAACGGGGTGGATGGACGGGTTAGCAAACCATCAATACTCAGCATTGTTTTATGCTTTTAACCATGACCATCCCATAACCTTCACAGTGTGTTTGGAACCTCTGCAAAGTACTTAATCCACATCATGACGTTTTCCTAAACCTAACCAAGCTGTTTGCTCCCTGCCTCTAAGTTCTGTTATCCATTCTGCATCTGTTTTATTCCCTCCTCTCCTTCCTCTCACAATCCATCCACAATAATTACCCTCCTCTCTATGCTTCACCGTTCCTCATTTTATTCCTGCCCTGTTGTTCCCTCCTTCCAGAATCTTTCTAATGGTATTTATGAGTGGGCTGAAGTTCTTGTCTTATCCATATTTCAGGAGCACCAACTTGTCCAAGTTATTAGCAGGCCATTACAGCCTCCTCCTCGAGCAGTTCAACCACCAGCCTCAGCCTCAAATCCCTTCATCTCTCCATTCTTGTAATTTCTATTCCATCCCAGTGGGTTCCCTCCACTCTGGTACTCCTTCAGTTTTATAGCTCTTGCCTTATTTCCACGGCTTTCTGCTATTCTTTTTCCCCATTTGTGCATTAGCAATGAAAGAGAAATGCAATAATGGAATCCAAACTCAGTATCAGTTGCTCCAATTTTACGACTACGGCAATATTTACAATTGTGTGCACAATTTTCTAAATAAATGTTATTTAAAGTGTACAAAAATACACTCATGCATATTGGAATGTATCCCCCCCCCCCCGATTGAAATCCATCCCTTAGACCACACAGACTGTAAACACATTAAAGGGAAGCTGTAAACAAATATAAGGATACATTTAAATGTTTATGAGTGCATTTGTCAGCCCCATAAGGCATCTGTAGCTAGTACATTAAAAATTAATGAATGACAGGGTGTATTTATTGCATTATCAACCAGCTATTAACTTTATATTTGGACAGTTGTGGAAGCGCCATAAAAGTTAGAATTGTTGACAAAAAATCATGAATGCATGGTTAAGAATTACAGTGTGTTCTAAAAACAAAACAATGTAATGCTTGTAGATGTTAAATAGGAAAAATGATGCATATCCGCAAACCTTTGAGGACCCGAACACCTCTAGAGTCAGAAATCTATTAGAACCCTGGACACAACCTGTAAAATAGCAAAGTACAGCCCAAAAAATTACAAACAATCCACCCTGCACACATCTTACACTATATGACAGATTACATTAAAAACGCAATAATCATGTTGTCTATATAAATCAAAAGAGGCTGTACATACAGGAAAAAATACAGTATTACAGAAACTGGCGGATGAGCAGCTTAGAGAGCCTCAGGCAGCAGAAGACAGAGGGTGATGAGGAAGAAGAGGATACATCGTGGAAGACCAAACCCGTCCATGGGGTGTATCATCTGCAGATCGAAGGAGTGGCTGACATCTTACCAGTGGCTAGAAAAAGGCTGGTCTGAAAGGCAGCACTGAGACTCTGATCATGGTAGCTCAAGAACAGGCCCTGAGCACCAGAGCAATAGAGGCTGGGATCTCCTACAGCAGACAGGACCCAAGGTACAGACTGTGCAAAGACACCCCTGAGACCATCCAGCACATAGTAGCAGCGTGTCAGATACAAGCTGGGAGAGTACACACTGAGAAAGCATAAGCGAGTGGCTGGGATAATGTACAGGAACATCTGTGCACTGGAGGGGTTAGAAGTCCTCAAATCCCAGCGGGACACATCACTGAAGGTGGCTGACAACAACAGAGTGAAGATCCTGTGGGACTTCAAGCTCAAGACTGACAAGCAGCTGCTGGCTAACCAACCAGACATCATGGTGGTAGACAAGGAGCAGAAGAGGGCAGTTGTAATAGATGTGGCACTCTCAGCTGACAGTAACATCAGGAAGAAGGAGCATGAGAAGACTGAGAAGTAGCAGAGGCTGAAGGAACAACTGGAACAGATGTGGAAGGTGAAGGCCAGGGCGGTTCCGGTGGTAATGGGAGCATTAGGGGCTGTGAACTCTAAACCGAGAGAGCGGCTCCAGCTGATTATAGGTACATCTGAGGTCTCTGTAACTCCATGTCTGGGTCGTTGCTGGGTGTACACCCCCAGACTGACTAGGGTCATCAATTCAGTTATGTAACTTTACCGCCTTCCATTAAACAAATACAAGGTGTGTCAGAAAAGTTCCAGGACTGGTGTCACAAAAGATATATTTCAAACCCAATCTACAAACTACCAGTTTTCCCCTTCTGACGATCAACCAGCACGTCTACTAAGAGATCCTGCAGCGTTTGTTTCTTTCAGTGCGCGAGAAGAGGCGGGAGTTGTTGCAGGACAAGTCGTGGCTGCTTCACCATGACAACAGCTCACAATGCCCTGAGCATCCCACAGTTCCTGGCTGAGAAGAACATCTCTGTGCTGGAGCAACCTCCCTACTCCCCCCACCTGGCTCCGTGGGATTGTTTCCTCTTCCCCAAGCTCAAGGAGGTCATCAAGGGGACCTGTTTTGAAGACGTGGACAACATCAAGATGGCTGTGACGACGGAGCTGCAGAGGATCCCGGAAGAATCCTTCCAGGAGTGCATGGCGGCGTGGCAGAGAAGGCTGGGAAAGTCGATTAGACTGCAGGGGGATTACTTTGAAGGGGAAAACTTGCAGTTTGTAGTTTGGATTTGAAACATATCTTTTGTGACACCAAGTCCTGGAAACTTCTCTGACACACCTCGTGTAACTCATTATCTAAAACACCCCTCCCAAGTCAAACATTTACGTAATTTCACCACCAATACAACGCAACCTATAACCCAGGTTAATATGGTATCTTCTGCTCCAACGCTCGACTGCTTTGGCTTCTAAATCAAACAGCATTTGCTCTGTTTCAAACTCTGAGATGCTGGAAGAGAGAAACTGAAAATTATGATGTCACTTTAGCAAAACACTTCCATCTAAGATGAATGTGAATAAACTGGCTGAATTAACTAAACAGTGATGTAGCGCATCTTTTCCAAGATACTGTATTTAATGGATGTGCATAAAGTTGTGAGTGAAGATTCACTGTGATTTATTATGGCGCGTGCACTCGCCACAGCAACAGAAGGAGATAAGAAGCATCTCAATGAATGTTTACCAAGTGTCTTCTTTATCATGTGCTGCCTGCAATCAGAGACTGACTCATCATCACAGATGGGCTGTGTATGTGTTTCATAATTAATTCATTAAAAACGTACTCATACATTGTCGCCAAACATACTTGGCCAATCAAACTAATTATGAACTTAATTCATATAAAAGTAGAGCAGTTAAAAAACAAAACTACACCTTTGTTGGGTCCTTTGCAGTATCTGGTTATGGATGGTACTTGTTCTACCTTAAAATCTGTGAATAGTCATCATTACCATGCAGCATAGTTGATTACACTCCTGTTCATGCCAAATGACATACAGTCACTAATAATAGCCGGCCATGTCTCTAGTGACGAGGAGTGGCTGTGTTCCTGATAAAATAAGCCACATCTATCAACTATAATATCTCCCTCAACAGAGCTGTAAAACTTTATTTAAATGCTAATGTCTGTTTGACAGATTAGCATACACAGGTGCAATATATTTTCTGCTGTTTGACTGGGCTTACAGCGCGGATATTTCACTCCGTAAGGATTCACTCTGCAGCAGTTACTCAGCTGTCTATGGCTTCATACAAAAAAAAGACTTGAAATTCATTGTGTGATGATGTATTACCGCTTGTGGGGGCATTTCATTTAACCTGTCCCATCTCTTCGACGGTCAGGGTTCAGATTCAGCCACAAAATTGCAAGAATTCAGTGTCTCATCTGGCTCTCAATCTGTCAAAGCTGTTATCTTCATAAATGCACCTGCACGACTTCGACGTTACTTGACTATTAAAAAAACCAAAAAGTATTCCAAACCAGATTCCTTATTATGAATACATACGGAATTAAATCATAAACAGGTGATGAAACTGTTTCTCCTAGTTGAAATGGCTGATGAGGAAACATGCATGTGAACTTTAGACACCCTGGGGTGTTGGCGAGGTAGCTGTTGCGCAAGTCTGGAATATAAATCTGGCATCAAAAAAGGATGAAAAGTATTTGATCTCAACTTCTGATTGAAGTTTTCACTTTTGAAGACAGCATAAGAGTCTTGAAAGATCGATAAACTCACCTTAAGAACTTCAAATGTTATGAAATCATGATGAAATTATTACTTTTTCTTTATTTGCTCGACTCTCGATCATCCCGCACGATCGCACACTCTGGGAGGGATTTTAATGTCTTTAAAGCGGGACTCATCAAAGGGCACCGGCTGTCTGTGTATCAAAGCCATGTACCCCAGGTAAGGTTTGCAGCAGCCACGCATGCATTGTGGTCCAGAGAAGGGCAGAAGTGATGAGAGTTAAAGCAATGGCTCAGCGCTAGTTTAGCAAGTGCCTCATTATCTCTCCATTAGCGTCCTCAATTGATTGTGCTGCTGCCTATATGGTTGCTGTGTTTGACTACCATTTTCTGTTATTTTTACTTTCTGAGTGTGTCTTATCATTGAAGGGACATTCACAAAAAGTTATTCAATCTAAACAGCAATATTCGTGATATTCAGGGTCCGAGCACTAACAGTGAAAGGACCCCATTGAAACACTTGTGATTATTATTATTTTTCGCCACATACAAATGCGTTTTTGAAGGCCTAAACACACTCAAAAACTCAACAAAATTTGCACACACATCCGATCGGTGTACGCGATTCATATTATAATGGAATGTGGGGCTGTCAATGGCAAAATGGCTCCACAGCGCCCCCTTGAAAATTTTAATGGACTACTCTCGGGACTACATTTGACCTAGACCTACGCAATTTGGAAGGCATATGTAGCAGGTCAGGATGTACAAAAAATCGACCAGTGCCAAGCCCTAAAATGCAAACTGGCTGAACAGCGCCCTGTGACGGCCACAGGCCTTCTCAGTGTGTTGTCCTGCCTCTGCTTTCCTTTTCCCAGTCTGGACGACCTGTCCCTCCCACTTTATTAAAAGGATTGGCCTAACCTGTTTTGTGCCTTTAAAAGCTGGGTAAATTCAAGATGGCTCTCACCTGTCCAGGGTGTCCCCTGCCTTCACCGGCTGGGATAGACTCCAGCCCCCCGCGACCCTGGTGAGGATTAAGCGGTGTATAGATAATGGATGGATGTTGGTGGAGAGTGCTGTCAAATACACAAGTCAAAAATCTCCCATAGGTGTTCGGTTGGCTTGAAATCTGGTGACTGTGAAGGCCACAGTGTATACTTGCCATCGCTTCTATATTTATCAAACCATTAAGTGACCCTTCGTAGAGTACAGATGGAGGCATTATTTTCCTGGAAGAGACCACTCCTCTCAGAATAAAAATGTTTATCACAGAATAAAGTTGATTTGCTGTGTACCGTCCTTATAAGGATGCAAGTGGAACCAAACCATGGCAACAAAATGCCCCCAGAGCGCAACAGAGCCACCAGATCCTATCATTGTAGGGGTCAAGGGTTCAGCTGTTACTTTAACTCATTACTTGTATGGATGTTTCAAGGAAGAAACAAGAAAATACCAATAAATGAAGTCCAAACTCATCTTTATCATTTGGTCAAATTATTGGAGCAAAAAGTTAAAGCTAATGTATGTGACTTTCATAAAACCTTTACTGACAATATACTTCACTGCTTTTCCTACAGTATCAACTCTTGCAATGCAGTTGCTGAAACTGGAAACTGAAGTCTAATGCATATTTTTATGGGTACGTTAAGGCTGACAGCCATTAGTAAAGAAAGAAAAAAAACTGTGATAAATGTCTTGTGGGCAGCACAAAACTCGATGCGTTTACTGTATCCCTAATATCACCCATGATGCTTTTAATGCCCAACAAGCCACTCTGGGGTTGTGAACCTCAGTACCCAGTATCAAAGACTTTATACACTATCCACCCCAAGACACACTCCTATGATTTTCACAACATTGCACTTTGTGTTTTGCAATTCAATTCTGCAATATTAGCATATTAGCATTTCTTTTCCGGGACGTCTTGTAAGATGCACCAGTGAGGGATTTTGGTCTTGTTGTTGACTTCTACTGCATGTGCTGTAACATGAAACTTAGCATCCTCCTTGTGCTTTAACGCTATCTATATTCATTGCACAGTCCCTTGGACTAGACAAAGCAAAAGGAAGAGAACATATGTAAGTAGTATATACAGTATAACGCTATTGAGTAGTATTATTATACTACTAAGCTGGTAGATGCATTAGCGACACAAAAGCAACTCACACAGCGAATAAATGGCCAGTCTAGAGCATCGCTGACATGAACAAAGGGATTAAAATTTTAACTTTGGTTGGACTTAAAGCATCATACATATATATATATATATATATATATATATGTGTATATATAAAAGAAACATTAAAGTCTCAGTCTCTGTCTTTATAGTGACAGTGCATGCAGCCTTGTTTTCGGTTCAGTTGACACCTATCATATATTTATTACTTCATTTCTTTTGAAGCTGGATGAATTCCGGCTGAGTTTCCTCTGTAGTCGTCTTCAAAGTAAAGACCTGTGATGTCCGGTCCTCTACGTCTTACATCATATTTATTCCATTTCTTCTTCTTCTTCCTCTTCTCCTGTTCGCACACTGCAGCCGGGATACAGTGTTTCTTTTTTTTTTTTTTTTTAAGTGTCGGAGGAAATTTGGTGAATGGCTTATAGTTGTTGTCATTTCTTCAGCGCCTTCTCTCTGTGTTCTCCCTGTGCTCTCTGTCTCTTTCTGACTCTTCCCATATGGAGGGTGGTATGGCATCGTTATCCAGGGGGAGGCAGCCATCCAGTCAGAGAAATCAACAATTAGGACCCAATAAAGTGGAAAACCATATTTCCGTATGCTAATGAGTTTTCCAGCAGCCACAGTAGATTCTGATTAGGCCGCACCACTTCCCAAACATCGCTGTTATTGTTATTTATTCCATTTATGCGAAACCCCATTTATTTATTTCGTCATAGCGTTTATCGGGGCCGCGGTGTGGGGCCGACGCCTTTGGTGGGCTTCGAGAAAAGTGACGGACGAGGAAAGAAAGCTAATTTGATTCATGAGTAGATTTAATGGAAGAAACAGTGAAGCGTGAGAGCATCTATAATGTACCCCCAGCGACTGTTCTCCATACGTTCTCCCCAGCTGTCACAGGCAGTCAGCAGAGAGCAGAGACAAGGAGACGGTATGCGTTTCAAGCTGAAAGAGGCGGCGAGGGCAGATATACGAACTAGTCGCAGGGAGCAGCTCAACCTCCGCCTGCCTCCAACGCACATATGATGATCAAACACACGAATGTAAAGAGCAAGCTCACAATTAGCATCGACTCATCCGAGCAGCCTCTCTCTGCTGTCTCTCTGCTCCTCGTCAAAGGCAATTTAAAGCCAAGTGTCAAATAATATCCTCTAATTAGAATCTGAAGACACTTTCAAAAAAAAAAAAAAAGGAGAGAGATATCATATAACTTTGATGTTTTAGACCTACTTTTCAGTTGTTTTTTTTAACGTCTGTACAGCTGTGATTATCTTTATTAGAGTTTGTGTATTTGTGTGGTTTTGGATCCTGCTGGAATATAATGACATTAGAAGACATTTAATACAGCTCCCCGGTGCCAACAGACATCCAAGAATAATCTCACATTTTGTCATAATGACGTGATTTGCATTGCAAAGCATCTGTCAGAGGCCTCCGCTGAATCTGCCAAGGACCTCCCCACCTCCACTGTAAGCAAAAATCACCGAGTTCCCGACTTACAAATAACTTATGACAAGTTCTGAGGAGTTCACATTTGCCTCTTGCTATTTTAAGTGAAAAGAGAGCATATTTCCTTCACGCCCTGTCATAAATACATCTGAGTAATATTTTGATTCGAATACGCAGAATGTTTATCTCACCAGCCTCGACGGTGGATGCATCTCTTGCGAGAAAAGCGCAAAGTAAGCAAAAGAAATGGAATAGGCTATTTGTCATTATTTTTAATTAGCTGAAAGTTATTCAGCTGCATTTTCGCTTACGCAGACTTGCGGTTTAAGAAACGCTGCTAAACCGAAAGCTCACTCACCCGCAGGCTCATTATGCTTCCGTAATTACACAATAGAGAGTGCTTTGCTTTGTGTCTGAAAGGATATTGCTCGCCATTCATAAAAGTACACCTTTTGCGGGGAGATACCCAGAGACAACCCAAAAGACAAAGGAGCCAATAAACCTGTAGAAACATATCCAATCTGATATGGGCGGTAGAAGGAGCAACTAAATTTGGACGCTCTTGTTCTCTGGATATTGCAGCACAGGTATCTCATCTCTGGGAGTAAAGGGGTGCCTTTGAATCTCCTGCCAGCCGGGAAGACAATGGATCAGAGGTGGTGAGGCTGCAAGGAAGGGGAGAGTGACAGGGGTACTCTTCCTCAACCTTTCTTTAGAGATGTTTAGATGTCTGTCTGCGGGAGAAAATGATGAAGGTGAACGGACAGATTGATGACAACAATAGCTGGGAGGGGGGAAGAAAAACATGTGAGAAAAGAGGCATCTGAAAGGGCGGGCTGGAAATGCTGTGTACATGATGTTGCTGCGTCTGCATTATTTAAAAGCTCTCATTAACCTCAGCCTGAAACATACTGAATCGATAGTCAGTGAGGAGACACAAAGCATTTCAGGGAGCTATAAGCGCTCCCTGTGCAGACTTCAGGTTCATGATGAGATATAATTGCAAAGAGACGGGGTTAAATTCAGTCAGCAGAGATAACAAAACCGCAGTCGAGGTCAGGGATCACCTGTCTTGCATTGATTTGGCCTGAAACCAGATGCGTTAAATAGAACATTGATCATGCTGTGTGAGTTTGTGTGATATGGCATGTCCCCTTGATCTTTAATGGTCCGCAGGCTTCTTTGGATTTGCTACAAAAGTCACCTTAAAGAGGGAATCAAAGCATTTGATTCAACAGCAAGAAAAGAAAGGTTCACTGGAAGTAACCAAATAGGTCAGTTTATTACGCCGGCTCATTTCTGATTGACTCACTGCTCTTCGTTTCTGTTCACGACATCATGATGAACTTGTCGCACATCATCAGTTTCATTTTCACCTTCAATCTGAGGACCATATCAAACACCTGCAGCAGCGCAATCCAGCGAGTGCATCAAGTATGACAGCAGCATTACACTGTGACTCATTTTGATTGAGTCACGCAAATAGAGTTATGCAAAGCTATCAAGAGAGATGGGAAAAGTGTTTCTCTGCCACATGAATGCAGTGAATATAACTAGAAGGGCACTCAGAGAGCACATCTATCCAGTGAAGCCAATGCCCCATCTCACAGTTTTTCTTATTATTACGGAAGGTATCTGGATCTGTGCCAAAAATTTAAAGGGTTTTTCTTATGTAAATGCTCTTTGGTTTGGTGGTTTCTACATCATCCTGCTGACAGACAGACAAATGACACTAAAAAAACATCCCTTGGTCTCGCCTCTCACCTTTGCAAAGGAATAAAGTGATAACGAGAGAGTTTACTCTGTGTCATGTGTTCCTCCTCCACATCACTTCTGCCTTCAGACTTTTCATCCATTCAGTCGCTGTCATTGTTAAACTCATGATTGAAGCTCAAAAAACAGCCAGCCGGATCAGTTTCAAATCCACGATTCCACTTCAAACAAAAGCAAAAACATTTGGACCGTATGTGATGTTGTGAAGTTAATTGCAAGCGGATATAAATTTAAAGAGTGGGACGTACACTTGCTCTATAAATCAGAATCATTATGTTTACTGGCTTTCCAGATGGCAGTGTACCATTATAAACAATTACAGCACGATTTAAGTACTTCTTTACTACAGCAGTGCTGCTGTAATTGTATCCCCAGATACAATATATGGACACTTGCGCTCACTATTGCATTTAAGTGCGGCTGCTTAGAGTGTCAAAGATGTAAGGAAGATGAAACACAAAAAGTGTTGGAAAGGAAAGTGGGATAGAGTGAAAAGAAAGGCAGGAGGAAGGAATGAGAGAACAAACAGAATAAAGGACAGGATGAACTGAAGGGCAGATGGAGATGTTGAAGCCAACAGCACAGAGTGTTGGCGCAAATGGACCATGAGGGGACAACTTCTGGCTCCTGGAGAATTCTTTTCAGGTCATCAAGCATCACATCATGGAGACACAAATATAACTATGGCCACAGCAGCTACAACTGCAGACACACAGTCAAAAACCCTGGTTCTTCTACATGACTCATCTTAAAACCCAAGGTACAAGAGTCTTCTTTTTAGCGCATTCGTCTCCGATTCTCTCTTTCGTTTACTCTGTCTGACTGAGCAGAATACTCCAATACTAAAGCAGAGTCTTATCTCTTGAATGAGCATGTTTGAACCAAGTGGGAACCTCTGGAGCTGGGAAGTGAAGCTTACAAGAAGAGCAAAAAATAAAAATGCAGTTCCACAAATGTCCACTTGAGGCTGGTTCCAAAAGGGAGTCAAGTTCCATAGAAACACATGTTAAACTGTCCAGCTTTACCGCAAAAATAAACATGTTTTCTGCCTGGTGCAAAAATAGTCAAGATAAATTCCTTGTTCATGACAACTGTATGGGGGTGAATTTTTATTTAACTCACTCTAATAAATTGCATTAAGGTTTAAAGTTGTTCATAGTCAGGGGCTTGCCTCAGCTCATACTCTCATTTTTGGATTAGCTGAAAGTCAGGAAGAGATGGTGAAGGCTGAAGGTTGGCTAATTTTTGGGGGGTTTTCATTTAACAGTCAATGGGTCATAATGTGTATGTATAACATGAGCCTTGGTTTATAAAACTTAAGCGATATGTACATTATAATTTTCCTCCAAAACCTGTTTGCAGCTTCATTGTTTTTTTTGCTTTTTTAAATATCAGAACATCTCCAAAGCCTTGTTTATGCTTGAAGGGTCCACGAGGTTTGCGCAGGAAAAACTACATCATTTTAGCAGCCATGCCCCGACACGTGTTCCTTTCAAGTGGAACATTTCCAGGTCGAGCACCTTCAAAACTTTGTAACAATGTGGACGGAGACGTGTGGAAAACATGGCGGACGAACAGGACCTCCAAGTGGCAGAGGTACAAAGATACAAGCATTTCTATGATTCTTCACACAGGGAACGCCGTGATGGCCGTGTGATGAACAATTTGTGGCGTGAAATTGCGGCCAGACTCGGTAAAGAAGAGGAATGGGTGAAGAAAACCTGGAAAAACCTACGGGACAGATACGTGAAGGCAAAAAAGAGCACCAAAGGGCAAAGTGAAGACCCAGGGGGAAGCCAAAATGTTCCTAGAGTTTTAAGAGAGTTGAGCTGGCTCTCAACTTTTATCAAGCAAAGGGAAACTGACTCAAATTTCCCTCCATGTGAGGGAAGTCTATTGATAATTATGTCAGAACAGAAAACAAAATGGATGGAATTTAGCCTTGTGCTAAATCCGGCGTATTTACTGCAACCTTGTGTAAACCACGAGCATGCATCACCGTGTTGTACGCGATGTAAACAACTACTCTAACTTAGTAATGTGGTATACGTACGTTTGCAACGCACTGCTCCCTGTAGTTTAGTAACAGACCCGCTTGGAGTATAAAAGCCACCGAGTTTTGTCGTGCTGATTCCGCGTGTCACGTTTGTACGGAAAGCATAATCCAGCCTTTAGCCAAATGATTTTTCTCCTCCACTATCTGATTGCATTTGGCTGTCTCTTCATATCTTTCTCGCCCACACCTGTGAAAAATATCACTGTGCCCTAGATGGATAAATCAGGTACAGTCTGTGCCCGAGATAAAGCATGACGTTGTCACTGTTCTGTCAGCAGCTTGGGTCTAGCGATGTGTTTTGCCCTTTAGGTGTCCAGACATGTCTGGCCTTACAATGCCAGATATGGAAACATCCTAAACTGAATGTCACAAAACTCCACGACACATTTATCTGATTATTTAATCGTGTAGCGGGTCTGAGTCTAAGATTGAACAGTGGCCAAAAGGCTCAGGAAATGTTCTGTAACTTGACCAAAGGTGAGTCTGATGGAAGTTTCAAGCCTCACACGTGCATCTTGGCCAACATCCTTTTCACTGATGCTGCTTCTTGACTACAAGTTAACCTCTTTAAAAGAAAGGAATAAAACTAATCATATACTAGTCTTGCCAGCCAGGCCAGGCTACTCTCACAGAGACTAAAGCCCGAGGCATAGATTATATCCTTTTCATCTGTTGCCAGAGTATAATACCTGCATAAAACCCTTATTGGGTCAAGTTAAACTAGACGATTTTACAGTATCATCAGAGGCTTTCGTTGCAGTTCCTGTCTGTGATTCTCAGACTGTTGTGTTGTTGCCGTGCGCAGCATATTAAAAAAAAAAAAAAAAAAAAAGTCCCCAGAAGAACTTGATTGTTCCTAATGTGAAGAAGTTAGAAGTGCATTTATTTAAGCAGCTGTTTGTTCCATCTTAACAGGCTTGACAAACTCAAACACTCTCCAAGGCGCAGGTTAAACCTCCCTTGAAAAAACTGTCAGCTTAATGGCCCCTGCCTTGCGCTGATAACTGCCGAGGTGTCTCCTGCTTTTTGAAAGTAGGTGGATAAAGCTGCTAAAGCCTTTGTGTAAAGGCACCGTGAAACATAGCCCCGTGTCTTTTATTTCTCTCTTTGAAGTGAATTGACATTCAGCTCAGGATTTCTTTGAAAACGCACCTTGCCTCCCAAACGCCTCCGCTTTCCTTCTCTAAACTTCCGCGCGTTATATAAAGTTGGAGGAGCCCTCTTGTCCTTGAGAGTAACTTACAGGTTGTCTGTCTTTGGTGTTTTGTTTGAATTCCTTCACGAGTTGATTGAGGGTGCCAGTCATAGAGAGGGAGAGGCAGATAGAGGAGGACACGCTGGCAGGCCCAATGGTGGGAGCCAAGGAGTCTGTCAAACTCCATCTCTGCTACGAAAATGGAAGTGGATGAGCACAACCCTCAGTACAACCGCAGGACATCGAAGAGGGTGTGGGGAGGAGGACGTGTGACGAGAATGCCGGAGCACCGTGTCGCTGCTGACGACAGTCAATTTGTCCGAGAGTCAAGGGGCTGTGATAGGTGCACTCCACTGCAGGCAGCATCCGAGCCGATGGTATTAATAAGGGGGTACTTACCTGTTTTCCATGGACATATTGTACAACACCATGCATGCACCACCGATTATCCATCCAGCAGCCGTCGCCTTTCACCCATCCATCCATTTATGGACCGTTCTCATCCACCAGAAAATTTACAGCATGTGTCCAACAGGACGATGTTGTCTGCAAAAAATGAAAAAGACAGGAGGAAAATGTGTGACTTTGACAAAGGACATTTTCTTCCAATATGTCAACTTTATCTAAATTGATTTGTTGCAAACACGATGATGATATTTTTGCTATTTTGCATTGCTGAAATAAAAACTAAAATGTCCTTTTATGTTTAGGATTTCCATTAAATGTGCACCAATAATAGAAAAAGTAAATAGCATGACTTGCACAAATATTTTGCACGCTCTATACCTTTGGTTGTGTAAATGTCATGCAAGAAAGTAAATGCTGTATTTTAATTTCTAGAGGAACCCCACAGCTTTCACACATTACATATTCTCCTTTACTCTTGTCTGCCTACTTTCAGCATTACAGTTCTTTTTCTCTGTCTTCTTGTTTTCAGAAGTATTAGTTTCTTCGTCACATGAAAAACTATGTCAAAATCATAATGTAGTATTGCAATAAAACACTTTAGGCTTTCTGTGGGAGCCCATGTGCTCATTAAAAAAATATACATTGATTTTCTTTTCATTTCTTTTCTTTCCGTTTGGGGAAAAAAAAAAAACTGATGTGGAAGACACCCGCAATCCCCCGGAGCACTGCAGTCCCCGAGGACATCCTTCTTTGATAGGACCCCCCTCTGCTTCCTTTGTGTGTCTCTGTTGATCCATATGGGGTCACCATGACTGCTGCTTTTCACCTGATAAGACAAGTGTTCGTTGGAACCCCTCAGCAAAACTGGAAGGACCGTCACAGGCTGAACCTGATATTTATCCTCCCATTGTTTTATCTGTATTCTGTACATGTACTTCAATAACCACAAATTGCAGGTTCTAGCTGGTAAAATCATATTAATTTCTATATATAATGTTTTATCTACTCTTAAGAGTTGAAGATGGCTCAGATTGATTGCCACCACCTCGGGAACAGAGTAGATATTAGATTAATTCAAGATGTCTTTTAAAAGACACCGAGAGACCTACGAGTAATTAATTTTCGACTGATTCCTGTAACATCTTTCTGCCAAACCGTGGCACGGCTCCAGATTACACAGACTTCTGCTGCCAGGTTATTGACAAGACAAAGTGTCAGATCATCACAACTGCAACTCTGTACTCTCCACTAGATGTCCATTAGTTTTTAATTGGTTGTATCACTTCGGCGATCGTACTTTGAGGCTCGGCTGGCTCCGGCTCCCACCAAACCTCTTTGATGTCTAATCTTTCAACCACTTTTTTTTCAGATCGCCACTAGAATCTCTTGGCAAGACGCTTCTGGCTTTGGCTAAGTGTAGAATGAAGAGCAAAGGTGACTGGCTCTTTGCCATCTGAGCCCCTGAACCAGATGCATTGCGGGGATATTATACATATGGGCCTGTATACATAATATTGAAAACATTTATTCAGAAAACTCACGTTTGACAGAAAACATTCTCATATAAGATTTTATCTTCGCTACTCTTGATGCAGTTGCGGCTACTTTATCTTCTTGTAAATGTACACATGGAATGAATTTGGTTTGGTGCTGATTTTCACACAGCAGATCTGGGGAATGAACAATAATATGAAACATGAACTCATCAAACAGGCAAAAAATTTCTGTAATTGAATTCAATTTTATTATTTTTTTAATCGTCTAACACTTTACATTTTTATGGATTGCTAAATAGCCTTTATTTATTCAGGGAGAAAAGCAGTTGAGAGCTACAGATACGGTGAGTCATATTTCTGAATCTTCAAAGTGATGACAGATAACATCGTAGTTTATTTAGGATAAATAAAAAAGACAGCACTCCTCCCTTTGAGTGGTGAGTGATGGCCTTCCTACCTTCTCATAGAGGATACGATGATGAGTTCTGAAACTGTCACCTGTAATAAATCTAAGAGAGCTGCAAAATACGGCATCGAGTGGCTTTAGGGGATGTATGAGCCGTAGCATGCATGTCAAGTACATGTGCGTAGCCGAGCACTGATGTTGAAAACTGAAATTTCCACAGAAAACAAAGCTTTTTTCTGCAAAGGAAGCCTAATTATTTTTAAAGCAATTTCCTCAGTAAGAGTTTTATAGATGATTTGTCACCTAACCAGATAGTCAGAACATTTTTAATTTGAGCTCCAATTGTTGTATGAACTGTAACATTCCTGTTTAAGAGCATCAGCAGCCCAAATAGTTTCTGAGCCGTTTGTAGCTTAGTCATGCTGACTGAGTCCAAATTAGCATTTAAAAAATGTGGAGGAGGGTTACAATTAGCTGCCATGAGCTGGGCTTGTAGGTGCCCTAGTGGAAGACCACCTGAGTTTGTCCTGTCAGGATCATTTTTTCTTGATGGTCACTGTACAGTAGAGCAATTCTGTGGAATTCTTACTTCTCCATGTGTAGCCTTTTGGTTGTGGAATGATGGAAATCAGACAAATGAGTTCCTGGTTCATCCCTGGAATAAATACCCTGGGTGTAATTACAGAAGGCATCCAGCAGGGAGCACACTTTTCATATCATCTCAGTAGAATCTGTGGTGCTCATGGAGAAAACATCAGCTCTTTTCAATATATGGAGTCTGCTGAAGAGCTGAAAGCAGCAACCTTGGATGAAATTTGCAAAAACTACACAAGAAATGGCAGACCAAGTAGAGCAGCAGGTACTGATGATAACACTGACTACCAGAACATAGTATAAACATCAAGTTATGGTGTTTAAAAAAAAAAAAATATGAGTATATAAATAAAGTGTCAGTAAACCAATGTTAAAACACCTATCTAAACAACACTTAATGAATGGCAATATTTATGCGCTTCCTTTTTTTTTTTAATTATTCGGTTTTAGGCTCAGAAAAAGCAAGTCTAAAAACATCAAGAGAGCCATTAAATCAGTGAATTATTTAACGCTATTATGAATAAATATGAGTATGAAGATGACTCCTAGGTATTATGAAAATGTCATTCTTCCAGTCTCACTCTCTTCGGCTGCTCTCCCGGAGGCCTGTGCGTAATTAGTCCATATTGAACAGCACACGTCTGGTAAAACATACAGCTCACACATATGCACCCTCAAGGGCGCACAGCCTCTTTGTAAGTCTGGTCTTCTTCCGAAGCCTAAATAATATTACTCTTGGCCTGTTATTAGGATGACTTGCAGTATTGTTATTTGTGCTACCTTTGTTGTAAATTGTTTACAAATGCTGTCACCCGAACAGCTCTTGGTAAACATTTTTTGTGCCACAAAATGGAAATTTTCTTGCCACCTTTCGCCTAGAACAGAGATGCGCCAACGTCTTGAAAGATGAGAACATCCTGGAAGGTGGGCAGGGGCGGCGCAGGTACGGGGGTTTATAGGGAGCGAGACTTGCTTTTTTTGTTTTTTCTTTTTGCTGTAAACGGGCTTCCCCAAATCTTTGCTCATGGTCACGCGCCAGGAGCTCGGCATTGTGGCCCGGTCTACTATCCGCTCCTTCTTGGAAACGGCGTCAGAGAGCAGCTGAGAGAGGCTTAACATTTCAAACGTCTGGCGGTAGGCTGAAAAGTTTCCACCCTGAAAACACTGACATGTAGCAGCAGCAGCAGCAGCAGCAGGCTGATGCAGGACACCTCACCACATGGGTTGGTGCTCGGAATTAGTTTTGCGTAAAAGTTGTGCGTAAAGCCTCGCTACACCGGGGTATCCGCTCTTAATGCGCCGATTTAGTTTCTTTGTGATGGAAGCTGATTTGTTTCAGTTAGAATCATGTGTTGAAGCTCCTGCCTGTTGTGCTGAAAGTGCTGCGGTGTTGCAATTGTTGTGTTTGTTTACATCGTGCGTAAAACTGCTTGGGACTTTTTTGATGTTTTAATTGATAATATAGATTTTTTTTTTCATTATATTATATTTGGCTAAAACTATAGTCACGCCAAATTAGTTGTGTTACATGTGTTCAATATCCCTTTTTATTATTTGTAGAGGCTCAGTTTTTGCGCACAACGGATTAAAGTGGAATTCTTCTGCCATTAGTCATAGATGTCCGCTCAGCTGGAAGGAGGCCTGCAGCCGGAGACAACAGCAAAACTTGATGTACTAAAATCTGAAGAAGTTTTTGACGTGACAAGTCCTGACGGATGCGCGGGTCAGCGCGGCCGCCCCGGGGACGGAGGGGAGAACGAAGCGGTCCGGTTGTCTCCAGAAGGCCCGCAGCAGAAAGCGCGCAAGATGACTCGGAGCCCCAAATGCGCTCGCTGTCGAAACCACGGCGTCGTTTCGTGTTTGAAGGGCCACAAACGCTTCTGCCGCTGGAGGGACTGTCGCTGCGCCTGCTGCCTGCTGGTGGTGGAGAGGCAGCGCGTCATGGCAGCGCAGGTCGCGCTCCGGCGGCAGCAGGCTGCGGAGGTGAGGAGAGCGCAAGGGCAGGTCAGTGAACCGACGGGGAAAATAAGAGATGGGCAAAGCATGACTTCCCACAGGTGATTAGTGAAGAGCAAACAGACACATGGTGCAGAGAGAAAAATGGAATTACTGCAGGAAAACCGAAGAAGAAAAAAAATATTGGAAATGTCATAAGACACTGAGGATGAAAATGTATTTTTTTTAATACAATAATTTTCAACAGATGTCCCTGAATTCTTTTCCTGAAGAGAAAAACACAAATATTCTAGCCAACATTTAACAGAAGTCCTGAAAAAATAGTTTTTAATTTGCGCATATAGGACTTTTATCCACTCATGGGTGATGCCACTTCCACAGAAAGACAAAACTTTTAAATCTCAATAACGGACATGGTTTGTCTTTATTTTTCCATTAGTATATACGAAATAATCTATTTTCCCCCCTCAGATTAGATCAAAGTTTTGAACATTTAAACGTTTCCTCATTAATTCTGAAATATCTTTGCTGTTCTTCTAATGACTGCAGTGAACAAGTTAGTTGAGATGCTTGTATTTCCATAAAGTCAAATTATGTTGAGTATCTGTTGCACATGAGAGTAAATAGACAAAACGGTGCAGTAACACAAAGCAAACATTTGACACACTGATTACATTTTGAACATAATGAAAAGATCTAACTGTAATGTCAAACTTTACTCGGTTTTGCAGTTCATTCCAGTTGTGATGTGATGTGTAACAGAAATCAGTCTAAAGTTATTACTGAAGGGAAAATGTGAAATCCTTAATTCTAACATTTGATATGTATTATATATGTGATAAATTTGTATTATTGGTGTTATACAATGTTTAACAAAACACAGTACAGAACAGAACAGGGCATTAGGATGCTCTTCTATAGAAAATGATGCACATTTACATGGAGCAGCTCCATTACTCTGGTGAAAGTGGTCAAACATCTCTCGTGCTTAAATCTCAGAATCTCGCAGACCTCTGCTTGGCCCTTACATAATGCATTCACTCCCTTTAATTACCCTTGGGGGACAGACTCAGTGTAACATAATTACATCCAAATGTCTAACTCCTGTTCGCATGTTTCTCTCAGGGTAAGAGAGGGGTCAGATGTGCGGCTCCGTTGCGGAGAACGGCCTATCAGTGTTATACCAGAGCAGCCGAGTCGAGCATCGTGGCTAAAAGCATCCTGCAGGGTAAAGTTTAATTAACATCTCCTTTCTCATTAACGGAGCTCTTTTTCTCCCAGACTGTGATGAAAAGTGCTTTTTTTTTTTTTTCTCCCCCTCCAGTAGTTGAGTAGATCACTTAAAGGCGACTTTTACTGTTATTTTATTGCTTTTAGTACATTTCTGAAAAATTCATGCAAGATCACAAATGAATCAGATTGATTAATCATCTGCTGGTGGCCACTCACTGCATGCTGACATGTCAAATTAAATGTATTTTGGGTTTGTTTTTTTTTTTTTACCAGATTTTTTTGATCATCAATATATGGCTCTGACCTTAAGCACAAAACTTGAGCCTAAAATAAATTCCTGGCCTTGTGGGGATACGCTTGCTGTCCTCACATTACCTGTTTGTCCCCACAACACCTTCACACAAGTACTTTCTCTTTCTAGACAGATATGTATTGTGTAATATTCAAATATTCGCTGTAATTTCTGCTGCCTTGACGGAGCCTTCTCATGCTCACAGCACCTTCACTTCACCTTCTCGGATATTATTGCACATAGCTAGACACACTTAATTTGGCTAAACACACCTCATCATTGTGACTTCACTATTTCACAACAACAGGCCATTACTGTAATACGAAACGCGTATTAATACCTGCTGGCTTGCAGTCAAATCCCACTGGAGGCTTTGTCTTCTTTATAGCCCTCTCAGTCTTCCCCTGCTCTCACTAAAGCAAAAATGACACAGCTAACCAAGTGCATAATGAAAATAATAAACAACAAATTGCTCAGACATAAACATAGCAATTAATTGGCTAGTACATAAAGTGATTATGTGAATAAATGAAGGTAACGGCAGCGTGTGGCTCTGCTCTCCGTGTTCAGGGTTAAAATCTGCTGTTCCTCCGGAGGACGACGCCTCCTGCTGGTCGAAGCAGCACGACCAGCCGCCCTTCACCTGCCCGTCCATCAGCGCCCGGATGAGGAAGAGACGGGCCTTCGCGGACAAGGAGCTGGAGAACGTGATGATGGAGCGCGAGCTGAGACAGAGGGAGCTGCACACCGACCTGCCCTTCTCCTCCTCCTCCTCCTCATCCGCCCTCATCCCCCTGCTTCAGCCTCCACCCCTGCCCATCTCCCCCGGCCTCCACTGCTGCCCTCCCGGCAAGGACCCCGCTGCTGTAGGGGCATTGAGCTACGTGCCTGTTTATAAATACAAGCCTCTTTATGAGTGCGACTTCCAGTTTTATCAGTTCTTCCACCTGAAGAGCAGGTCACCCACAGGAGGCGGCTATAATGACTTTTTGTTATGCAGAAGCTCGGAGGAAAGCAGCGAGGAGGTGCAGAATGGATGGAAGGAGAAGAAAAGCCAAGCAGAGTTAATACCTCTACTATCACAGCACAGACTCAAAACGGATGGCAGCACCACATCACGTGCTGAACCTGTCAAATCCACTTCAAAAACAACAGAAAGGAAGGACTCAAATGGCTCTTCAGCATTGTCTGCTTCTGGATCCGATCAGCGTCTCCTGGGTGAACCAGACATCAGCGCACCCAGCAGGACTTCTGATCCCAGACCTCTGACAGCTAAGGGCTGGACTGCAGACACTCCAGCCACACAGGCGGGTCCTCATGTCGACTCTGTCAAGAGCCCTCATGGCAGCTCAGCCAGGACTCCCGCTGTGAGGCCATTACCTTTCTCTGTAGAGGCTCTGCTGAGGGCCTGACAGGCAAACGGAAAGTGGAGTCGTGCACTTTGTTATGTATGGACTAAGAATTTAATCTGAGGCTATAAATATTAAAAAAAAAACTGCTATTTTGTATAACAGGTTATAAAACACTTTTCTTTAAAGTGGCAAAATATTTAAAAAACAGGTTTCAGAAATGAAATGTTTCTTTTTATTTTCACGACAGTGTATTTTACTATATTTGATCTTTTATTAAAACTATAACACTGAAAGATATATGTACTTCAACACTATATTTTTATCTATTTGCCAGCATTGATCATATTTTGTACAATGCACACATTTAAAAAAAGTTATCCTTTTTTTTTTATCCTCCTGTCAGCAGTGCCATAAAAATGTACTGAAGCACTCTGCTTTGACCCTCCATCATGTTTTATTCTCTTTCCCTGCGCAAGAAATATACAATACAGCCATAAAACCAAGTTGATGAAAAAGTCAAGTAGTGTTTGTACTTGTGCCCTTTTCTTACTTTATGGTTTTGGTTTTTAAATCACAGTCTAGATGCGGCGGGCCGATTGGTGTCAGAACCAGGTGCTGCTCGGGAAGCTCTTAACCCGCAAGAAAACTAACAATGAGAGTAACATGAGGTGAAGCAGGTGGTTTGCCAAGAAATGTTCCTGCAGCGGAGCTTATTCCATTGGCTTTGTCGCGCTCCAACTGTCATTGTTACTGTACCTAAAGCTCATTGATCACACGTCATGCTGCTCGATGTTCCGTAAAGTATAATTTTATCACGTCAACAGGTTGACGGGGAACATGAGGGAATATTCGCCCGGAGATAGACTGGGAGGGTGCCGGTGTTGCCTAGGCGACATTGTTCTTTATTGTATGCCCAGCTCGACGCCAGCCGAGTTTGTTTGAACACGCATTTGATCTATATCCACTTTTTACTTCTTCTCCCCTGCAATTCTTTGTTCTGCTCTGTAATCTGGCAGAGATGGAGGTCAGATACTTTTGACAACTCAGGACCTTGTGGCGTCAACACAGAGGTGATAGCAGAGTCTTTGTTTGTGAGCGTCTACCAGCATATCAGAACCCCCCCCCCCCCTCGTCTTTTCACAGACAGACAGGGAAGGCCGACCGGCACAAAGGAAGGTGAGATTTTCAGCATGAAAGCGCCGACTGTGCCATTGTGTTTGATTGTACACTATCTGTGTCAGTTTTGCAATATTAAAACCTCTTCCTTGCAGAGAGTACAAATTGGCAATTTCGCTGTGATGATAAAAAGATAAGCATCAATCACGAAGGGGTGATAATGACTTCTGTGAAGAATAACACAGGCGGATATAAATCAACCTCTCCTCCCCCAGCGAAACCAGGAGAGAAGCTAATTTATCCATTTCCCCCCATGTTTCATTCTGAAGTGTCCTTAGCCGAGGTGTGCGGTGGCTTAATAGATAGCGACCCCGCTCTGAAACGCCAGTCACGTTCCGCCGCTCTTGTTAGGATTGTGCCAGGGACAGACAGATTAGCTTTATTGTTCTGTGCTCTTTGGACGGGTTTGATTCGATCGGCAATCGCCAGTTTATTAACATTTTCCTTTGTGGGGGAAGGGAGGAAAGGAGAGAGAAAGAGGACATGTGAGGAAGGGGGGGTGGATATTGGATTCAGGCCAGTTTGCTGACAAAGCAGTTTCAACAGGTTGAAACATGTTTTTGAATCCCCAACAGCCCCAACCCTTCTCCTTAATTCCCGCTCTGCGCCTTTTGTCGCCCACCTCTGGCACTCCTGCTGTTCATTCTCTCGTCGTGCCTCATTTCCATTTCAGCCGGATTGATTTCACTCCGCTCAGGGTAGAAAAGCTTTGCTTTGGCGTTTCCCCGCGTAACTCTTGATATTTACATTTTCATCTTACGGACTCTATCGGCGGCAGTGACAGGAAACATTGGAGAGAATAAAAGAGCTGGATGGAGCTGAAGGGAGAAATGACAAAGAGCAAACCCACAGTTAACATATGCTCAAGACTCTTCCATTTCACCTCCGTGCTGTTATTTCAGGCTAGGAGGTCTTCTTTTTCTCCTGCCATTCAGAGCCAAGCGGGCGTCTACATACACCATAGGCCTTGCGTGAAGCCGTCACACCACAGCTATATCACACGGAACTATCAAACTGATGGTTTTTTTCCCCCCATTGCCTTCATTTCCTTTACCACCTTTCAGTGTTTACACTAGCCGTGTGCACGGGGCAGACACATTCTCATTCAAGGCAGTTTTTCACAGCCTCACTTCGAGACCTGCTTGACCTCTCCACTTGTTTGGTATGATCAGTTAGCTCTCCCCTCGGACAGATCATCAGCAACATTTAGTATCAGGGTTCAGTGGAAAGCCTTTGATCGTCCTGCCAACTCCCCCTCATTACAGAACGAGAGTCGGCTAAAAGCATATGTCTTGGTGTGGGCAAGGTCGTTTCCCCTTGGCACTCCTGAGACGGACAAAATCTGAATTTAATGGTGTTGTTATGGGGTGTTTGGACAGGGAAAAGAACACTCCAGGTGGATGAGGGCACCGCACCTGACACGCCGAGTTTGAATAGAAAGGAGCTGCACTCCTGCTCAAAGGACTTAAAATAATATTCTTGTTGGAGCAAAAAAAAAAAAAATGACAGCGACTGAAACCGTACGAAGGCAGGCTGTCAGGTTGTTCTGTCCCACTAATTTGGTATAATAGCATAACGAATGCAAACTTTCACTGGTTTCTCCCTGAACCAAAACAGAAGCTCTACCGCTGCCTGGAGGTTTCTCATTTATTCTCATTTGCTCTTCTGCCTCGGAGACGATGAAATTTCATGTTTTGCCTTCAAACTGATTAATGACGATTTATTAATTTAGGGGCTACATTATTGTGGGAGAAGTGGACGATAACTTTAAATTTAGGTCCATAACACGTGAGAGGAGGTTTGATTTCGAATATAGGGAAGTTTACAGTAGAAGATAAGTTTTGAGCACATGCCTCATGGCCTGACCTGCTATGATCAGCTGGTTTGAGGCCATATGCGATCATATATATGAGGCAGGTTATGCTCCTGTGGACTCTCCTTTCTAGACTTTAATTAACTGTTGAGAAATGTTTTAATTAATTCCATATAATCTGCTGCAAATCCATTCCTTAAAGCAGAGATGTAAGCATGGATATAGTGTCAAATGTACCATTTTTTTCCCTCTGGTCTTGTATATAAGTAGCTTAAACAGAACAGAGCAGAACTTTGGTTCTGTTTATTGTTGGCTTGGGTTGATTTAGCGTCACTGCCTTTCCACTGCTGGGTGTTTTCTAACCCTAAATCCAATTCATTAAAAAATAAAAACTTTTTATTAGCATTTACATCTAAATCCCAACAAAATATTGAAACAACTTCAGCCCTGTTTTGGCTGATTGTAACAAACTGACAGTGATTCAAAAAAAAAAAAAAAAAGCCAACTCACACGGTATAAATTATTCAGTGTGAGATGTTGATGTAAAAACTACATTAATTAAAAAAGATTATCCTTTTCCACTTAGATGAGAGAAACCTACATCCTCCTTCCCCCGGTACAAATACTTCAAATAATTTCCTGCACGGTTTTATTTATTCAAATTTTTTAAAACTTGTCAGCCGCCATATTGGGTGTGCTGATGAGTGTTATCATTACGCTCCCTGCAGTGTTCCCTCCGTTTACCCCAACAAGTATCATGCAACATTGAGTATCACGGTTCAGGGCAGAGCGTTTGAAGTGTCTGCCAACTTGCCATGCACTTTGGATTCGCTCCTGTCCTACCCTGCCCTGCAACAGCGCTGCATGCATTCTGGTGTTTGGTAGCCAAGCCTGACTCAGAGATACTGGTGACGGGTTGCGTTACACTTGTATATGTGTGTGTGTGTGTGTTTGAGACATGGAATCTCACTTTAAAGCCAAAACTGAAAGCATCTTCTGTGCAGTATTGCATGAGTTAGCAAACATTTAGTTTTCGATGCTATGCAGTGACCTCTAAAAGGAATGAACAGGGTAAGTAGACGGAAGAGAAACCTGTTATTTAGGTAGCACCGATGCAGAGTGGCATTTCTTCCACTAAAAATGAGCCCGATGTTGTAAAGCCTTTCACAGTTTGACAAGCCAACCTTTTAATCCTGGTGTCCCCCTCCGGCCAGTGAAGTAATATTTTTAGACTCTAGAAAACAGTGCCAAGGATCATTCGTCAAAGTTTTCCCAAATTTGACAATGATATCTGAGACGTGTTTGAGTTATATATTTTGATCTTCAGGAATCAAATTGGTGTGTTTAAAAAAAAAAAAAAAAAATCAAAGTTTAGATCACAGTGGAAGATGTATGGTCTCTGCAGGTGTCAGACTGGCGGTATGACCAGAAATACCTTATGAGAGATGAATGGACAAACACACAGACAAACAAGACACGCTCGATAGATCATCCCACCAGACAACCAACTTAAATCTGTCTGCACAGTACAGACGGATGCTGTGCACTTCAGGAAAGGCTGTGCTCATAAGTCAAGGACTATTTCACAAAAAAAATAAAATTACCACCTTGCGGTTGTTTGCCTCTGCCAGCCAGTCGAGCTGCAGTTTACATTCATGTCTGTCCAGTCTTATATGATACATACAGTCTGAGGTGTGTAAGTTAATTTAGAAAAACAACTAAAAAAAAAGTTTGTTGCTTGTGTTTACATGACTGGCTGATAAAGCTGATTCTGATTCGAATATGTGGAAGCTTCACCCACACATTCAATCCAACAGCAGAGAAGACAGAGAGAATATCCAATCACCACAGTTTCAAGGTGAGCATAAAAGGTTAGTGTCACCATACGGTATCTGACCAGTTATTAAACAATCTGCCCGTCTGTGAGCATTGAATTTAACCTTTGACCTTTTGGATTAAAAAAAAAAGTCGTCACGTTGTAATAG
Source organism: Stegastes partitus (assembly GCF_000690725.1). NCBI lineage: Eukaryota > Metazoa > Chordata > Actinopteri > Pomacentridae > Stegastes > Stegastes partitus. The sequence goes on from NW_007577889.1 coordinate 555,359, forward strand.
TATTATCAAAGTATTTGACATTGATGTGAAATGCCGTCTTAATTAGCATATTAATTCCTCAGTTGTGACCTTTGACCTCAGTTCATTCTTTATTCCAAGTGAATATTTCCACCAAATTTGAAGAAATTCCTCAAGTGCGTTCCCAAAATATGGTGTTCACAATAAATGGGATGGATGGACAAATGGATGAACAATAAAACAGCATCATACCTCCAGCTTCTTCTGTGAGCTAAGACAAACATCTCCTTGCTGTAGCTTCATTAACATAGTATGTTTTGATCTTATAACTTGCTTCAATAAACAAACAAGCACATAACTGGTCATATCAGTGTTTTATGCTATTCAGGCTGTTCTGAAGCAGCAAACATCTCTGGGCAGAGATTAAAGCCTTCAAAACTCATATGTGTGTGTATCAAAACTACAGAGGTCGTTTCCATGAAAATGATCCCTTCCTGCCTTGAAATGGCTTCGAAGAACTCTACACCGCTGCCTCCTTCAGAATGTACGATCTATGAAGTGTCTTTTTCCACCCACCCCTCCCCAATGGCTGCAGCTCAGCACACCAGCTCACCTGGAATTTTGCTCAAACACTACTTGGATCATGTTAAGTCTTGTGGCATATTAAAAAAAACACCATATGGATATGCTTACAAGGTAAAAAAAACCCCAACTTGAATCTAATTTGTACTTAGGAGACGATTCCGTCACATTTAGACTCTTTCACCTCGAAGTACTTTGAGGTATTCGTCAGAGCAGCTCCATATATTCACAGCGATGGCCATCAGAGCTAATAGAAACAACACGGCTTTAATAGAGAACAAGAGTCTGGTCTGCCCTCTGACAGAGACATTCCTAATTGACTGTAGTTGGGTTCCCGTCTGACCACTGCCACCCTTCATTTAACAGAAGAACAAACATACAGGCTCTCAGTTTAAAAGACAGCCCTGTGTGTAACCCAGCCTGCCGTGGTCGGACTAGAAATTTCACAGCTTTAAAAACATCTTTGAAACAGGCAGTGTAGAGTTCTCTCCCGCGCCTCCCCACTTACCCCCATCCTGTACTATTTGGGATTTTCCATACGCTGATGTGTGTGTGTGTGTATGTACAGTAGTTGTGTGCTCGCATGTGTGTGTGGAGCTGCCCTGTCGCTATTCCAGCGGCCTTGGGGACGACCGAGGGTGCCCGCGGCTGCAGCTGTGTGGCGATCCGGTTACCATCACATGGTGCTGCTTGGCTGCCGAAGAACTACCTCTGCAATATTAGAAACCGAAGCAGACCACAAGACCGCACTTTCTCTCACCTCTCTCCCGCTAGCCGTCTTTGCCTCCAAAGAACATTATAGCGCTGAAGAAACGTTGAAACAACAGCCTGCGCCGAGCTTGAAATCCAGTCCGACCGTAACGTCAAATTAAAGTAGAAATGACGTCGTTTTTAGCATTTATCAGCATCTTGCTCATGTCAGAGCAAACAATTGCAGTGTATTATGTGGATTGATTTAGCTGTGGGTGAATGATGGTGCCACCTCCTGCGGGTTGCCCTCTGTTTACCCTTTTCTTCTCATTAACATGCTTTCGCAATGCTTCCCTCTAATCGGCACTCATCCTTCTCTTGCCCTCAATGCAGAGAATGAGGTGGTTTTGCAGATGTAGACACAAACAGAGAGAGGGGCGGAAGGGGATGAGTGCGGGTAATTTCTTTCATCAGATATGATTATTTAGCATATAAATACTTTGTAATACAGGTTATAAAAGTCAGCACTTTCCTTGGAGACGTTAGAAAAGCCTCTAGCTGTGATCAGCTCCACACAGCTTTAGTATAACCTTCACGGCGCTGTTCCCCGGGCCTCAGAGCTCTCACCTTTATAAGCTAAAACCAGCACATGCCAGGCAAGTTCAGGAACTTTATAGACCAAGGGTGGCAGCAATAACACCAATGCAAAAACAGCTCCGACTGCCCCGCCATTAAAGCAGTATTTATCCAGCTTGGGTCAGATTTTATTCTATAGAAAATTCTGCAAACCCAAACTTAAACAATCCCACCGACCGCATTCTGACTCCCGGTAATCCAATCCGGCCCGATGTTATTCATGTTCTGATCCGCACGCCCCGTCGTATGCTAACATATTGGCACCCTTTTACAAGTGATTGATTATCTCTGAGGTCTATGAGGAGAGGATAGTGGAGTTTAATGACATATAAAACTGTGTTTTGATGTAAGGTTCACAGACCTTTAAGAATAACAGCTGGCACAAGGCAGCGCGCCGGGAGGGAGTGGCGAGAGTTCAAGGAAAAGTGTCGGGTTAAGATGCCGCGATAGCAGGAACCCTGTAGCTCGCTATAACTCATAAGTGTGATACAACCTGCCAAGATCAGCAACATGTTTGAGAGCATTTTACTTTCCCTTTTAGTCGATGGAGATTAAGCTCAGAGCAAAACACCCGTCAACCAGGCAAGTGCCAAAAACTCAAAGATTAAAAAAAAACACGGAGGGAAAAGAGGATGACATACAATTTAGTCTAATAGCTTTTACAATATAAATAGAGCCTGTAAAAAGATGTTATTATACATCTCGAGTTTCGGGGGGGAACACGTGTTAAAGCCATTTACGGGGAACAAAGCATCTATTTCAGGTCGGTGTTTTGACTGCTGGTGGAATCACCGCGTCTGTCTTCCCGCTCAGCTCCCTCGCTATTGGTTATGAAGCGTTTTCTGTTTTGAAATGAAACACTTCCCGTAATTCAGACACGCGTCCTGCCTTTGACAGACGACCTTGACAGATCCCAGTGCCATCTCCCTTTACTCCCTCCGAGCCAAATATGGCACATTTCGCAAATTCTCTGAGAGATTACTCGAGGGGGAAGACATTCTTATCATACGTTTCCTTTTGCTGTAATGCGACATCATTAAGGGGGTAGATTGCAGAGGAGATGCTACAATATGTTCGGAGCGTTTTCTGACACTTCACCTGTTTCCCATGTGTTTTTAGTGCTAAATTGCCAACCTAAATACAATCACTACAGCTGTGTTAGAAATTTACAGCTTCATGCTGCAGTAGACGAGCCTTATTCAATTTACATAACATTATTGCTCCTGAATTCTGTAGCAGGGATATAAAGTGAGTAAGCACTGAAGGTGAGTTTACTGTGAACCCACTATACATATGACAAATGGTGATGGGCGCTGATAGAAGAGCAGGCAGAGATTTTTTTTCTTATAGTCTTGACTGCATGACTGCACTCAGCTATAGTTTATGGCTATCCAATTTGTATCTCTCTCTGTCTGGTCCAGTGGAGTGCCCACTTTCAACGCACGCCATGCTATGAATCATGAATCTAAGTTTAATGATGCTTCATGAACAACTCTTCTAAATAGGGTTCAGTGTACGGAGAAGCAATCCAAAGGAGTAAACAGGTGGAATAGAAGAGTGAACCAAGAACCCCCATAAATCTTCACATCTTGGCTGAACGTTTAATTAAAAACTAAAAGACGAGCAAAAATAGGACGTTCCACACTGATAAACAAACATAATTTTAAAAAATCAGGAAGATGTATAACAAGTAGCATCCCTGTCTACTAAAAAAAGGACTTTTCTATACAACAAAAGTGCGTTCTATTATGTTTTGAGAGAAATCTTTTTGCTCCTGTAGGACAGAGTTTGAAACCTTTCCACTTCCAAAGAACCACAAAATCCACATGAGGAGTTTGGAAGGGTGGCGGCACAAGTCCACCGCAGCACATTCACCAAGGAGATGTGGTTTGTGTGACCAATGATTTTTAGTCTTTAATTGTCGTTTTTCACTTTCTCTTTGGTTAGGTTTCGGAAAATATCCTGCCATTCTCTGTGTTACCAGGAGGACATGTCCCGCCCCATCAGATGTATAATTGTTTTTTTTACATTTCTTGTGTGGTGATTAAAAGTATGTATGGACATAATTTTGGGGCAGTAGGGCTCCAAGTAATAAATCATTCATCAGTTGCAGCTAATTCAGAATTCAGTTCAGACCAAGAGTGAAAAGAGAGACCATTAGAGGTGACCCCAGAGACTCAGTGCTTAAAGTATGAGTCAAAGATCCCTGGAACAACTCAGATCCTTCAAGTCGAGCATCCGTTTATCCGTGTGACAACATGCGGTGCCCTCGTGGTTAACTGATGAGAGGAACGCAGCCTTGTGTGTAACCAGTGTGTGACAGGTGTAGTGTTGTGGAAGGTGACTGGCTCTAGTTTGTAAGACGCAACGTTAGCAGCGCGTAGCTGCAGCGACAGTAAATCGCCTGATGACAGAGGTGATTAGGTTTCCCCAGACAGCCATCAAGGGTATAGATAGGTCTTTTGGTGTTAGTTATCCTACAAGAGAGTTAAAAAAAAAAAAAAGGGCTGTTGATATGCACACTGACATTGCAATGCTGTGTAATTGTTTAATTTGCGAAATAAAAATTTTGACTAAAAGGGCTTCATTTAAATGGAAATATATGAGTGCTGCCTGGCTCATTATTCTGACAAATCCAAATTGCCACAATGTAAAAGCAGGAAAGTGAAGCAGCCACTGAAGGAGGAGTTAGGTGAAAAGATTCATTAGGGGAGAGGTGGAATAGGTGAGCTGGCTGCCTGGCAGAGGGGAGAGTCTAAGTCCAAGAGGCAAAGGTGATGTGGGCTGGAGTAGGGGGAGGTTGTCTTGCAAGTTGTAATCCTTATTCCAGAAGTGTAACATGGGGAATAAGCAAACACAAGTGGACAGACTGTATTTTAGAACAAACCAAACTTCACGAGAGATGCAAGGTAGAATCTGCTGATTTAATTACCAGGCACAGAAAGCTGACAATCTGGCCAAGAGTGAATGGAAAGCTGGTGATTTATACTGAGGAGGGTGATCGCTAAACCAGGATCAGGTGAGCTTCATTGCAGGATTCAGCACAGGTGAGGAAACCAAAAGGGAAGACACACCCACAGCACAGACTGAGCAGAGAGGAGCCAACAAACATCACGGCAGCTGCCCTGACAGATAGCCTGACGGTGCAAATGATATGCCGCAAAATCAATAAATAGGAAGAAACATTAGAATTGTAGCAGTGAATGGCCATATCTGATTTGTGTACAGCCGAAGTTTGCTCATCATGAGTCCTAAAAGAGGAGAAAAACTCCTCAACCTGTGGAACCAGCTGTATAAAATATCTCGGTGATGTGTTCAGGGTTATCTCCTGTAGACTTTTGACAGAAAGTTTGTGTTACAAATTGGAGATGTTGACCTAAATAATAGATGCTGCTGAGTTGCATTATTGGAAAGATCCGGTTGTTTTGGACCTATTTAGACTTAAAGTGTGGATATGTTGACCTGTGCTGCTTTAGTATAACGACACAGTTTTCAATCGATCTCTTGTAAATCATTCAACTTTATGGTAGTACCTCTTTAAATGATCAATTATTAAACAGCGTTGCCACCTCTTCGCTGCTCCTGAGGCTAAAAGCGTTTGGATTCCAAGGTCCCAGTCTTTCACAGGTTGTGCAGAACTGTTCAATGAAATTTTAACAAATCTCTCCCTGACAGATTTCTTACTTTCTCTCCAAGAAAATCTTAAATCGCGGCAGCAAATCAGCACTGCTATGAAACAAAATGAGAGATATTCACCATGATGGAGGGATGTTTTTCATTTTATTTTTATTTTATTTTATTTTTATGGTGGCGCTCTGCTTGTCCAAAACCTTGATACTTGAAGAAAATGCAACTATTTCTCAATCCACTCGAGTGGAATTGCTTCCTGTTTCAGTGAAACAAGATTTTTCCAGAAGGTGGTGTTGGGGGGCGAGGAGTGAGCAGCATCGAGTGAGGTGTATTTGAGCATTGGTATATGAGCGTGCTGTCGTGCTGTCTTGTTTTTTGGTCTCTCTTAAGTCACACACACACACACACACACACATACACTTATTCGTTTAGACAATAATAGGAATGGAGCAGCTTTTTTTTTTTTTTTTTTCAACCAGTCAGCTCCATGTCAATATTACTCTTTCCCCCTCAATGACCACACATGAGTCTACAGTATGTCTCTATTTCCTTGTACACACAGCCAGCTCCCAAATCCAACACTCACACAAATGTGTACTCTGTCTTTTTTCACGCTGCCATTAAGCTGAGAGCCTAAATATTCTGGCTGCAACACACACACACACACACACACACCTGACTGCTACCTTCTCCATCCACTCTGCACTCTGGCCACTGATGGATTTTTTCCCCAAAATATTTTCTCTGTAACACAAGCTAGTCTGTCTTGTGTTTTCACTTCAAACAAAGCTATTAATCACCTTAATCGCCCTCAATTAACCCCCTATACCAGATGCTCGCTCCGCACGTCATACCAGTAACTGCTCACTCAGTCGTTCATGCAGTCACCTCTGCCAAACAGGTGATGAATCACCACCACAAGGCAATCTCCGCCACAGGCTAATTCACATAACATCACCGCTTTAGATGACAAAACATTAGCTGGAGGGAAACAGTGGAAACAGCCACAGGGAGGCCAAAACACATCAGCAATGCAAAAAAACCCCAAAAAAGGGCAGAAAGCATCTGAGAGTGCACATGCACAAGTCCTTTGTCTCATACTGAAGAGTTTAATATCTGCTCACTGTCTTTAGAAAGGCAGGTAACTCCTGGAGCAAAGAAACAAAAAACACCCAAGAGTAAAGCACCGAAAATGGAAGAAAAACTATTTTACTTTCCAGTTTTTTTCAGGCAGTTTACCTCCCATCTTTACCTTCACAGAAGGACTTTTTTTTTTCCAGCAAGGCAGCAGAAAAACAATAAAAAGGAAACAAAACAAAAGAAGCAAAAAAAAAAAAAGAGTCAGAGTCCAGGTGATAAGAAATTCCAGCCCTTTACAAATGACAACTTGTATAGACACAAGATAGTTAAATAACGGACAGTTAGTGGACAACTTGAAGCAACAATTGCTATACAACTCTAAAAAAACGTTCTTTAAAGTAAGTTTAAGTCCTCCAACATAATCAACTGACAGCAGAGGATATGTCACAAGTAAACTATTTAAAATCACAATTAAGAAATGAAAACCTAACCGTTCAAGATTCAACAGTGCAACAATGATTAGGTTTATGTCTGGGTTAAAGTAAGTCCTTTGTTAAGCCCTTGATTATTAATGGTGTTACATTATTGGCATTAGTCATGGTGAAAGGAAACAACTATCTGTGTGACGCAGGATGAGCATTAAACAGGCCTGTTTCCTCCACCCATCCATCCACCCTCACCTCCTCCCTATGCCGGCTTTGTAACTAAATAATGACACCACTTCCTCTTTTGCTTACTAACTGCTACACGACAGGGCTTTGTCACTTGAACATAAACATACATCTTTGTTGGGCATTACTATATCAATTTGACAGTTAAGAAATCACATGCTGATACACTTTGGTTCCTTATTTTACAGATAATCTTGGTAATTATCTGATGTGCACAGACTAATGCGAGACAGTTTGGTTTTGAGGGTGATCACTGTTCAAAATAGGTCATAAGAAGAGATGCTGTGGTGTATTTGAAAGGGAAAAAAGTTAAGTACAGGCAAGATATTTTATTTCTGATTGCAAAACTGAAAATACTGCCCATGTGTTATGATAATTTACAGCAGTACAGCAACTTATGGTGCAATAAAATGTATTTTCATCAGTTGCCATGTTTAGGTAAAGATGAGAAGTCATGTTTTCCAACACATCCATACACACAAAGTAACTGCTGCAAATATCCTGCTGTGACATGAAAAAAAACCTTAAAAATACAGACATGACAGAAAAGTACTTTGACTTTCGTAAATGGATCAGAGTTTTGTGCTAAGATAATATCCAGCTGTGATGGAGCTCAGGATACAGCTGTGTAAGTAATGACTTAAGCGCTGATAAGCTGTGACTGTGTGTGTGACAGCTCACTTGTTTGAGGTGAAGAAAAGTACACAGTGTCATTTACCATTAGATCCTGATTGGGGATAATTTGTAATTACAGTAATTAATGCAGTTACCGCTGTGGTGTCACATGTGCAAATGTGCACAACTCTCTCTCTCTTTGGAGATGTTCACAGGTTGATGGAAGGATAGACACATAAAAACACCATTTCATTTTGAAATAGAATTTAAAAAAATGGGTTTAAAAAAAGATAAGATAGAACTCTCAGTGAAAATTAAAGTTGAATGTGAAAAATCCTCAGTAGATACGTCTGCTCTCCATGCACAGAGAGGAGTCTTTGTACAGCATCACTGCAACGAGCACAGATTACTTTTTTTTTTTGCAGCTGAGTTGAAGAAACCTCCGACCGATACACTCTGATTAGTAGGTCATGCAGGGGATGTGAAGTGTTGTCCATTATGCTGAGCAGTTTGTTCAACAACCAACTCCACAGGCTCCAGAACAGTCATCATCACAGAGTTTCTTAAGTGTCGCTGGCTCTGACGTTGCTGCAAAGAAGACTGCACTAGCAACAGGAGTGGTTAAAGACCTGCAGCATCCAGCTGCACACATTAAAGGATTTCAGCATCCTCAAGGAATAGCGTCTGCTCTGTTCCGTCCAGAGGCAGCCGCAGTGTTACACTTCCAGTCCAGGAATGTTTCTATCGACATATGAATCCTGCTGCTGTCTGATGCTGCAGGTGTTAAACAAACATAGAGGAACGACTCCTACAAACAGCTGGAAGTGACCGACTCCATTTCACCTCCTGTTAGCAGTTTGTCAAAACCTGGACAGCATTATTATTATTATTATAACCTGGACTGACTCTGACATATTTTTTCAGGTATTTTAGTTTGAAATTGATGTGAAATTGTAGGGTAAAGTGGACAAGACAAACCTCAGCAAACATACAAAGTGTTAAGCAGTTACGCACAGATCTGTGTGAATACCTCCATTAACTAAAGACATTCAAACTGCACCTTTTGCTCTCAGCAAATTAGAGCTGAAACAACTTACTTTATTCCATTATTAAAATAGTTGTCAACTAATTTAGTCGACAATTAGTTGCTTATTAACATTTTTCACCATAAACGGCCCGTTTTTTCCCCCCGAAATGTTAAACCAATCTGTTATAGCAGCTACCAAAGTGTGGCAGTAACGAGCAACTCCAGTCCAGCAGGAGACGTAGCCAACAGCCAATAGCTGGCCTTGTTTTGTGTCACGTGTACCACAGCACAGTCAATGCATTCAGCAAGATGGTGGAGGCGAAAGTTCAAAGAGAAAGGAGAAAGGAGATAAAACAGTAGAGAAAACTCAATGAACAACTTCATGCGGGAGCACCTCACACTAAATCTACAAATAAGACGAGTGACCTGCAAACTTTGCAAAAACGAACTGTATTATTTTTTAACAGTTTTACCTCATTTTTGTGTTTGATGCTTTGAATTGAAAAAGCGTTACACTGATGAGGTAGATATAAAGCTTGTTGTGTTCCTTCTGATTTAAGCTATGTTCTACAGAAATTAGTTAAATAAAATGTTGTAAAATGCAAAATTCTGCTGGGTCTTTCTTTTTTCTTCATAAAAATTTGTCCTTCATAACTTACCTGGGTAAATAAAGGAGAAAAATGTTTGTTTAAAACAACAATTAATCCAATAATTGTAAAAATCATCACCAGATTAACAGATTTTTAAAATAATCATTAGTAGCCGCCCTACTACAATTGCATTCATTGAAACTTGGACATTGGCGATTCAGTGAATGAAGTTTCGTATCTACAGCATTTTGCAACGTTGTGCTAAAACAAAATGGTGGGCGGTGGTGCTAATGTTAGCGTAGCAGACGAAGCAGTTAGTCTGGCTTCCGACCATGGACTGTATAAAAGATGGACGTAGCAACTGGCCCTGAAAAATGAAGCCAACCCGGAAGTGTCAAAAACCTGCAATATCACTACATCCACTAGTCCTGGCTCCAAAAAGCCCTGGCTCCCACAGAAATGAACTGGAAAAGAAGTGATCACAGATCATGAAATACCACATTCCTCCAGCTCAGGATTTTTTAAAAATTAGTTTTCATGGTCAAGTACAGAGATCAGGTGGCCAATCTGAAAATAAATCAAAACTGAATTTTTAAAAAATCGTCAACATTTTGCGGGGCAAGGGGCGTGACTGGCTTGATTGACAGTCGGCAGCGACCATACAGATGAAGCAAGTAGAAGGCGGTAAATGTGGGCGGGAAGAGAGGGCCTGCCTCTCAATCCGTCTGACCAATCGCTGCTCCTATGGCTCCGCCCCCCTCCGACGATTTTTGCGTCACTGGCTCCAAAAATCCAAGACAGCAACCAGGAAGTAGCAAAACCCTGACTTCATTTTCTCAGTGCAGAAACCAACGGCTGACGTCACGGTAGCTACGTCCATCTTTTATACAGTCTATGCTTCCGACTACAGTGCAGTCATTTGAAGAAGACAATGAATCCTCCCAAATGTTGACAAGAACAGACATGGTAGCTTACTCAATAACCAGACTTTATGGATTTGATGAAGAAGGGGAAAGATGTTTTGAATTATTGTTCATAATCTCTACGGAGGATATGATGTCAGCTGTGAAACACAGAAGCCAGCATCATCTTGTAGCAATGCTCAAGCAAGCAGTAGCCCTAGTATCGTTTACACAAGAGAGTAGAATCCAGATTTCTGTTTTGCTTTGACAAACACGTATGGATCCTAAAATACTACATCAGCTCAAAGCCCAGCTTGGCCCATAAAGGAGCTCAGGATAACCAGCTTTTTTTAGAGATTAGCAATGTTACCCGTGGGGTCAGCTTTTATCCCTGTCCTGCCGATCGCTCATTGGGTTACTCGCGCTGGGTCCACTGCCAAATGTTTGATATTCAAGATGGAGGTATGTTCCTTTGAACACAGCTTGTGGCACTCTTCCGTTATAGCCTTGCATGAGCTGGATCACAGCAGATGATGCCAACCATGCTTGTTGACAGCGAGCAGGACATGTGCAGATTTTATCAGACGCATTTGTAGCGATCACTGGGTTATATCTCCATCCAAGGGTGTTGTCTTTCTTTAAGAAACACGAAGGGGAATTTAATAAATAGTTGGATGAGTGGTTGGGTTTTATTGTGCTGCTTGATTTCAAAATCATCCGAGGACAAAGAATGCTATAAATCGGTGTTCAAAGAAAGTGCATCATGCCTTAGAATTGTAATTGCCCTACCCTTAGTCCGTGGTAATATTTATTTTGCGTCAGATCAGATTAACACGTGGAGGTAATGATATAATTTTACAACAGCTGTTACAAGCAGTTATATTACTCTGCAAGAGCTGTAGTCATTCCTCACTTGTGTCAGGATGCTGTCTGATGTTTTAATTCCTTTTTCCATTTAAAACTTTTAAGCAACTTCTGGGCTTCTGGTGACATTTCAGCCATAAACGCCATAAACTGTAGTATAAAGTTTGCAAATGCTTATTTTGGAATATTTTGAGAGCACTTTCCAAACATTAATTAGCTTTGATTATTATTAAATACCTATTTTTGTACAAACAAGTGCATTTATTGTTATTATTAGTATTATTTTATTTATTAATTTTTTAAAAAAACAATTCACGTTATTTTACAGATTTCCTGTTTCGTTAAATCACAGGTAATAACTAATAAAATCACAGAAAAAAACATTAATGTTAACCGCAAAAATATGCCCAAAACTTTAATGTAAACATAAAAAAATCTGTTCTTTTACATTTTTTGTTGACAGTATAATTACCCTCTTGCTCTCTCTCTGTCCTTTAAAAAATTATTTTTTTTACTGCATTTAAATAAGCAAAAAAGAAATATAATTTTACTAATACTGACTGTTGAGAAAAATATGTAAAAATGGTGAATTATGTTTTAAACTGTTATGTAACAGATTCTGTTTTGTTAAATTACAGATAATAACTAGTAAAATCACAGAAAAAGTATTCATTCAGATGTTAGCAGTAAAAAAAACAAACAAATAAATAAATAAATGGGCCCAGACTGTAAATAATGCCCATTTCAAAAATCTATATTTCACAAAGAGTAATCAGTTCTTTTACAGAATTTGACCACAAAGACACTGTTTTGCTGTTTTGAATCAATTAAAAATTTACAGATATTTACTGCTGTTTTTGCAGTTTTTACTGTGCATTATTTCACTGTTTTTAGACTTTTTTGTGGCAAACTTGGTGCCAGATATGAAGTTTTTTTTTTGGTTTTGTTTTGTTTTACAGTGTATCATGACAATGGGAAAGATGACAAAAACTCAAACAGGTAGCTGTAAACTATACAAACATATGACACTGAACTGAACACCATTTTATTGCTCTGATTCAGTAATGACTTCAGCTAACAGGAGCTGCTCCTGACCACTGACCAAACATTTTACAGCCCATCTGAGAGCTGTACAGAACAACTAAGCTCAACCCGCCCGAAGGAGCTGGAATCAAACAGTTTAGTGCTTCGCTAAATATTAAATGTCTTTAATAATAGAACATAAAACCTCAAGTGCTCTCCTAATAAGTTGAGCATAAACCTGCAGAATTTGGTGAATAACTCCACACCTGCTCACTCGTAATGAAAATGTTTCAAGATTAGTAGAAGCTTTGAATCGACTCCCACCCATCCCAGCTGGGATTTGAACCATCTGTCATCATAAAAATTAAATAAATAAAAAAATCTGCAACTTAAAAAAAAAAAAGCCTGGGAAAACTATTCATGACAGCTTCCAAATAAATATAATTTGACGACTGTCCCAGTATCCACAGGAGTTCTGATTGTTTAAGGTGTCCGATCCAACTGGTCGGAGTCGAGGCAGCGAATGTTCTGTAGCGAAGCCTCTCTCTGTCATGACCACAATCATTTCCCCAATTTTAATTGAGTGGTTTTAGTTCCTCTTACCTCAATTATATATGCACAGATAAAACAGGAATACTTAATGAAAAACTGTCACTGGAAGACATAATCTCAGCGGACGAATCCGGGGGTTTTTGCAGATTCCTCCATTATCAGTCTTTTTGCAGGTGAGTGGAATGCAAATCCTGTGACATTTCAATCCGAACCAATCTAATTTGTTGTCAAAACGCTTCAAGGTGCGCGCATCAACAGACTTATTTAAATAACGTTTTTCTATTTAAAGACGATTGTAGAAGCCTGTCTTTTCAGTGTATTGACTCTGACAGTTTGGCTCGCTGAAAATGTGCTTATGCTTAGTCAGTCCTCAAAGCTCTGACAGCTCGAATATAATGCAGCATACAGAGCAGTGCTTATATATGTGTGTGTGAAAGAAGTCAATCAAGACAAGATTTGGCCTAAGATCCTGATTTATAGTGTTTCTGCTTGTCTATCTGTGAAATACTGAACAAATCTAGACGTAAAAGCAAAAGGAAGCAACACTATAGTGAGTGCTTGAGGCTTATAAAGAAAAAAAACCCAGCTGTGGAGATGCATTCCAACATTTACTCTAGCTTTTGCCCGTCCAGAATGGATTCAGTGTATGTCCAATTGAAACTGATGTAAATTCAAGGTGGCCTAAATTGGCTTGAAATTGCAGCGCGCTATTTTCAAACAATCCATCAAACTGATGTGAAAAAAAAAGTGGAACAGAAAAGCTTCAGTCATCACAGATTAGGAGCATATTCACAGACAGTAGGTACACTGTTACAGGCAAAGGGGAAAAGAAATAATAATAAAAAAAAAGATGGCGAGACATCAGACTGAGAGACAACAGAGCAGTGGAAGGATTTAGTCGCGTGTCTCTCCTCGCTACGTAACCGGTTATTACAGCGGGCCAGCGAAGGCTCGGAGGCCCCCCTGACTATCATTTATCAATCATCAGAGGAGGAGGGAAAGCCCTTCCTTCCCTCTGTGAGTTTCCACTTGGAGTAGTTATGTTCCCCAGCACTAAATCACTGCCCTATAGCGAGCCGCTGACACCCGAGCGAGAGTGAATGGCGAATGAATGAACGGCGGGAATTAGGTTGCCGTTAACTCACTGAGCTGAATCACTGACAGACAAATGAGAAAACACAGTGGTGACGGTGCTGACAAATGGAGCTGCTTTCCTCTCCGAAAATTAGAGAGTATTATAGTTTGTGGATGGATGAGTGGTAAAAATAGGACTGACGTTACTAAGCCCTGTTTAACTTTCAGAGGGTTCAGGAGTCCGGCATCGTGATCCCAGATCGGATTGCATGAAAGTGAATGTCAAGCAAATGTTGTCGCACCTTATCTGCTTTGAAAGTTGTTGTTTTTCTTGCGAGTCGGATCATTTTTCTTTCGCCCAACTGGATGTGAAAACGATGTGAAGGCGGCCCAGCTCTAGTCGGTCTGGTGTGTGAACATTTCTACCTTCCGCACATTTACAGCCGTCCTCAAATGTATTCATACCCTCACATTACCGGGACAGTTTTGTTTTTTTTAAAGTATTCTTTTCAACCACAATTTAAAAGCAATGTCTTATTCCACAAAATTATAATTTAGCACATTTTTATTTATTATTACTTTTTTCAGTTTCTAGTTATTTGAGTGACTGTTGTGAATTTTGCCTTTACTTTAATAGAAGGTTATGAATACATTTGAGGACGACTGTACAACCAAAAGAACAGACCAGTGTTCTGTACTGAGGCTTCCACTGTCAGTCTGGGCTCCTCGAGGAAGCTGTGAGACTAAAAACTGAGGCTCCTCGAGGAAGCCAGTGTGAGACAGAGATAGAGACAGAGCAGGCAGTAGACAGCAGAAGGAGACATCGCAGACAGACAGATAGAGTAAGGAGAATGGAGACAGCGTGGCTGCTGATTGTCAGACTGCGTGTCAGACTCCACGCCTGCACCTCTTACCCTCCTACGTCCTCGTCATCCCACAATCTGCCCATCACGCCCCAATCTCACACACATCACTGCCTTTTACTAGATCCTGTGATTCTGGGTTTTGTGTTTTTAAAAAAAAGCACATTCAGTTTGAGAAATAGATTTTCTCAGAAAGAAGGAATAGCCTCCAGATAACGGTTTGTAACTTGAGGTTAGAAATAACTGATTCAGTTAGAATTTGGCTACTTACTGTGTTAAAAAACACATGAAGCAAATGGGCCATGACAACATGTGTTTGAATGAAAGCTGTTTTGATTTTGGTCTGGTGCGAAAGAAGTAAAAGAGATCAGATCATCTTCAATCTCTCCTGTTCAAAGAAGTGCATTTTGTTTGTTGCCTGGTGCATGATCTTATCCAGCATCTGTGCTCCGACCTACACTGTACGTACAGCCGTCCTCAAATGTATTCATACCCTCCCATTAAAGAAGGAATAAAACAGCTGCCATGGAAATAAGCTGAAATTGACAAAAGTAATAATAAATAAAAATGTAATGAAAATCATGACATTGCTTTTGAATTGTGGTTCGACAGAAATATATAATAAAAAATAACAAAAATAAAGCAAGCAAACAAGCATGATGGGACTCGTAAACTTGTTGAACAACTCTTTGAGCCAATCACTGCAATCAAGTGTTTTCTGTAACTCTCAATCAGACTTCTGCACCTGTTGACAGGTATTTGGATTTTGGCCCACTGCTCATCAGCAAAGTGCTCTAATTTGTCCAGGACAGTTTTTAATTATTATTTTTTTTTGACTATTCTTTTCACCCACAATTCAACACCAATGTCTTATTTCACTAAATTATAATCTGGCAAATTTTTTATTTATTTTTACTTTTTTCAGTTTCTAGTTATTTGAGTGACTTTTGTGAATTTTGCCTTTTCTTTAATGGAAGGTTATGAATACATCTGAGTACGACTGTATCTTCAGATGTTGGCAAGGAAGATGAGGAACAGACGTTGTAAAAAACAAACTAAAAGAATGCTAATTCATGTCTATCACAACTAGTGTTTACTCCCCAGGAAGCATCAGAGACACGGGAGGGAGGGAATGTTTTTGAGTCTAACGAGGAAAGACATTTGTCAGAGAAAACCCACGTAAGCCACCAGCTATTACTCAGCAGTGATGCATGAATGTGAGGCTGTTTGTCGCATGTCTTCTGCGAATGTCCTGCGAAGCCAATGTACCGTGATCGTATTCAAAAACACAGACATTCGTGGACAGAGACAAATTTACCTCAGTTAACTTACGGAGAGTGAAGTGAGTGTTCCACGCACTGTCTGCCCAGCTGTGTCAACAGGTGCACATTTATTTAGTTGTGCTTTGGTATTTGACTTCCAGGCGGCAGTTACACAGGGACTGTGTGTAAATTTGTGCGTAAATGTGTGTTTTGGGGCCGATGGGTATAATGACTGTAATTAATGATCCCGCTCTGCTGGCAGTGCGTCATGTTTTGTCACCACCTACTGCCATTTAGTCCAAATACAACCCATATAACTAATCACTTCAGTAGGCCAGCAGACTCATCGTGTGTGTGTGTGTGTGTGTGTGTGTGTGTGAGGAAATGACAACAATATCTGTGTCTGAGTTCAGCCTCGCAGTGACTATGAGCTGTGTTTATGTATTTGTGCAATGGTGGAAGAAGTATCCAGATCATTTACTGAAGTGAAAGTAATACAGTCCAGCATGAAAAGCCGTTTGTAAGTAAAAGTACATAAATATTAGCAGCAAAATGAAGTTACACTGTTGAAGTAGAAGTCCTGGTTTGATCCCTCTGACTGATATATTATTATATCTGCCATCATTGGATTATTAATAGCGAAGCATCGGTGTGTCAGCAGCATGTCACTGTTGGAGGTGGAGCTGCTTTGGATTGCGCTGCTGCTGGAAAGTTTGTGACCCCTTTAGAATTTTCCATATTTCTGCATAAATATGACTGAAAGCGTCATGAGATTTTCACATCCTGAAAGTAGAGAGAGAAAATATTATACTTGCTCACTCATTTATAAAGTAAAATGATCCAATGTTACGTATCTGTTCAAACTCTTTTTTTTCAGACTGATGAGCATCAACACCCCTTTTCCTGAAGTCCTCAGGAATCTCCTTTGTTTGTACAGTAACATGCTTCAACAAACGTGTTGTGAAGATCAGAATCTGGTCCTTGCTCTGTAAAGAAGCACCAACACTTTTACCTTCAAATTATGTACAAAATTCTAAATGGTCACACGCACTCTATAAAAATACACACAACCTTCCTTTTTTTTTTTTTTCTCACTGTTTGACATTAAATGTGATTAGATGTTTCCAGTTTTAGGCCAGTTAGGATGAACAAAATTATTTATATTTTCCAGATTTTCTTGTTATTCCGGCGTTTAGCAAATAGAAATAATTTTGGTAATCCTAACTGACCTAAAACAGGAAAAGTTTAGTCTGATTTAATGTCAGTGAGAGAGAAAATAAAAAAGGTTTTATGTCTTTTTATACAGTGTATGTAAACTTCTGGTTTCAACCGTATTTCAGCAACTCACTTATATGTAGTGCTGAATCATTTCCTTCAATAAATCAATAACCAAATATAATATTTGTGTTTTTGTTTAATCAGGATCTCTTTGTCTATATCCAGGATGTGTGAAAATCTGGAGATTTTTGATCACATGTATAGAGAAGTATAGAAAGATTTTAACTTTCAAGCACAGCTGTACTCTATATACAGTTTTATATACAGATACATCAGAAAAATGTGAGCATTCATCAATGATTATGCTGAAAAAAATTACATTATTTTCAAATGTACAAATGGGTTTTCAGTTTTTTTTACTATTTCTTTAATCTTTGATTTTTGGCAAGATGTTGGGTCATTTAAAAAATCATTAAAATGAAAACCTGTGAGAAGTTTCAAGGGAAAAAAATCACAATTTGATGGAGCCCAGCTAGACACTGCTCTCAGTGAGAGGACAAAAGTCAAAAAGTTTGAGGACTACTTGTCTAATGTTAAACTATATGTTGTGTTATATAAAAGCTTGTGTAAAATCTTCATTTTTAAAGTAACTAAAGTTGTTTGATAAATGAGTAGAAATTACAACATGTTGCTCTGAAATGTAGTGGAGTGGACATATGCAGTAAAGCAAAAGGGAAACACTCAAGTACGACCTCAAAGTTGTGCTTAAATACAGTACTTAAAGTAAGTAAATTAGCAAGAAAGGGTGTTTAGTTACCTCCCGCCACTGAGACGGAGAGGAAGATGTAGATCTGGCACTGAGCTCTTGACATCTGTCATACTGGAGATTGTCACAGCAGCCAGAAGGGAATCATGATAATCCATGTGGGATAAATCAGGACATTGAAAAGGGAAGAAAAACACAGAGCATGGAGACAACAGCCCCCTGATGAAGACTTTTTTTCCCCCTGAAATGTGCCACTGAGCTGTGCTAATAAACAGGTTTTATTTTTCTAATTGGCGGTGCCTAGGAGGTCTTTGGGATTCAATAATGAACATTTTTTGTTGTTGTTGTTGTTCTTCAGGGACAAATTTGCTCTGGACACATTAACTGCTGCCTGAAATCAATGCAGCCACAAAGTAGTACAACACAAACGTAAATAATACAACATAACACAATACACGTCGCCTGTGACACAAATGCTGAATTACGGGTTGTGGGTAAATTATTTCACGGTGATTTATGCTCCTGTGTGAGATTGCCTTTCACAAGTTGAGTTTTTGAGTCCAAGGCAAACAGAAGTTTTTTGCTTGTGTTTTGGTTCGAAGTGTGAAACTCCACCACACACACTGCTATATATTTGAACTGATTAAGTTGTCTTGTTTGTCGTAGCACACGAGAAGAATTATGTGTTATTTGTAGTCAGGGTTCACATTGTAACCACATTTTATTCCAAATGATGGTGGATTTGCGATTTTTGGTTTCGCAGCCGCAAAGAAAATATATTGAAAATGGAGAAATGTTAGTTTGAATATAATTGTGGGTCTGGTTGTTTATGTGCATGTGGACTCTATATATTTAGTGGTAAGGTTTGCATCCACCATCTTTACAAGCACACACGGATCCAAAGGAGATGTGATGAATGCGTCTCTGCTCTCCAGAGAGATTCACACTTCGATATGTTCTCTGAGGACGCAGCAAGCTGTCACGTAACTGGCTTCAAGCTGTTAGTCGCTAGATAAGAAAAATTCAATAAAATGTTTGCATTATTGGGGGAAAAAATACAATTAATAATAAAAAAAAAACAACTCAAACTTTAAAGTCAATCTAAAAGCCAGGCTGCTATCAATATTTGAAATCTGCTCAGACTAACGAGCGATAATAGCCGATTATAGGAGCCTCCAAGTTGCGGCAACAAACCACAGAGACGCGGCAGACTTTGTGCTTGTGTGGGAATCTGCTGTACTTTTTTGAAATGAGAAAAAAGGTTAAAAATGCAAATTTCATGTCCCTGAGATGAATCAGATAGAAATGTAATAAGACTGATTCTAAAAATTGCATCCACGAGCCACCCACTCCCACAAAGAGAAGCTGAATACATTTTCGTCACTTGAAGAACAGAAGCCTTTGATTCACCTTAACTCCTACTTTCAAACTTATTTCCAGTGGGATGAATCATTTCAAATGTTAAATGTTTGAAACCATCTTATCTTTATCTATCTGGTGTACTGCTTGTGGGAGGAAAAAACTTTAAAGCACAGGATCGAGGGTTTGCGACTTGTGTCTCTGATGTTTGCAGTGATTTAATGGCGGAGTAATGAAATGGATTGGCAAGGCTGTAGTTGTGTAGGTGAATGTCTAACGGGTGCTATTATTGTTTACTCATAAACAGTGTTTATCTGTGGAGTATGTAAATGATTGGACTCCGCATATGGCCTTCAACAAGTGCATTACATCACCCACATGAGGCTTTTCTTGTGCAGTCTCTCAGCTATAATTCATTATCCTTCATAAGCAAGCCCTGAAGCTTTCTTTTTTTTTTGCAAGTCACACCAGCTCCAGCAGTCCTCTCTGTGTAGAAGAGTCTTGATCGGTGTGTCCTTGCTGTCTTTAGAGGCCAGTCATGGCAGGACACATGCCCAATCGTTGACATGCCCGGACAAAGGAGGCCTCTCCAGCTGAATCCCTGTGTGAAGTGGAGGTCATTAGTGTCGCTTGTAACCGGATCTCTGTGTTTGGCTGGTGAGGAGTGACAGTCAGCAAGATGACCAGTGATCCCAGAAAAAGGACGAAGGGAAAGGGGAGAGACTACCTGGGTAACTCTGCAGCTACATTTTTTTTTTTCTCTCAGTTTCAAATATCAGAACTTGCATAGCATTCATTCAGGTGATGGCGATTTTGTATGGTGAGCTCACATATATATGTGATTAGAATCCGGCCAGATTCTGGATGTAGGCCAGCAAGTCAAATTCCAATCTGGATCCAGATCAGAATTCTGATCATGTTGGGCCCAGATTGAAATCTTGACACCAACCTGGCCCATTTTGGAAAACTGATGTGGACCACCCAGATCAGAATCCATAGGAAAAAAATGAAGATTCCATTCCAGGCTGGCCTGCAATAGAATTCTGATCTGATCCAGATTGGGCCGGATTCTAATCTGGGCCTTCACATATACACTGTTGCCCATAAAGTTTGAATAAAATATTTTTT
>NW_007577889.1:576928-632248 GCF_000690725.1 Stegastes partitus
CATTAGAATGTCCAATATTAGTCTTTCAAATGTCACTAATATTGAGTATGGCCACCTCAGACACAGAGCAATGCGTTAAGACATCGTAGCATACTGTCCACAAGCCTGTGAGCCTGAACTCAGGACAAAGAAACCCTGAAATTACAGACACAAATCTCTCACAGCAGAAGTCACACATTTGTCTGGCCCGCTTGACTTGTAACTGGTGATTTGTCTGTATTTCCACTACTTGTAGCCAAATACTTAGACTTTTCATCTTTTAGTATCTTTGTACGCATTTACAGATCTTGGTACGCGCTGAAAAATGTCCGTACACATCAACGAATCTCACTACAGTCACACAGATTGAGATGCAGACACACAACTCTCCATACACATTTACAAATAGTTTTGCTACAGTAATACCCACATAGTCCCACTCTTCAGTCAGATCCCAAAGTCAGAATTGGTAACTGGGGGTCAACAGCGATCACTGATGTGTATAAATAGAAATAAAAAGAGGAATGTGTCCAAAAAACAAAGATTTTTCCAACTGTATGGGCATATATATAAACAGACAAGAGACCTCACATGACATACAGAAACCAAATCAGGACATAAAACAAACGTCATCACTAAGGTTCCATTCTTTCATATTTAATGGTAAAACGCACTCTCTCGACACAACACAGAAAACACACACACACACACACACACAGAGCGATCTTTGTACTACATACACAATAGCTGCATATATAATTTCTTGTTTAAATTATTTAGGCAATTATTTCACTGAGGTCGAATGGCGATTCTAAATTGTCCATTGGTGTGACTATGAGTGTGCTTCTATGCTAATTGGGATAGGCGGTGTAGAAGAAGTGGTGTGTAGATAATGGATGGAATTATTTAAATATTTAGGTTATAAATTGTTAGAAGAAGTTGGCAGCAGGCTTTGAGCTAAAAGCCACAGAGGTCTGTTCGTTTTTGGGACTAAGCAGGTTTCAATGACACGACGTAAAGATCCCCAAATCTCCTTCTTCACTGCAAAGAGTCAGAGAGTTTCTCATCAGTGTAAACCACATTTATTATTTTCAAGACTGACTCTGATTTTATTTTCCATCCATCCAAGTTTTATTCAAGTTAGTCGGTCTATCGAGATGAGCCTGGACTAGCAAAAATTATATCCAAGACCTCAGTATTTTTAAAAACCTTGCTTATTGCTGCAATTATTGACTAACTAATTAGCTCTTCAATAATTAGTTGATTATTTTTTCAGCCTTTGTTCTCGTCATCTGTCTTTAATGTCAACCTAAACTTTCCCCTTCCCTCTCTCTGCATTAAAAGCATCACAATACAAGCGCGTATAGAGCAGCAATACATCACTGGCAGCTGCTGCCGTGTGAACAAATGTAATCAGTTAAAGATGAAGCCTATTACAAGACATAATGTGGCTGGAATGAGGCCCTCTGCACACAAACAGCCTCCACTGTTGTCCTGCGTCTCCGTGCATGCAGCTCACTTCGCCAGCACTTTATTTTCTGACACATTACCATATTAGAGACGCACACATTAAAGACGGGGCACGCACACACACACACACACACACACACACTGGCACATTTTAGCAGGAGAGCTGTAAAAGGATGGACTGTCAAGACACTGCCAGGTGAAAAGTGTGATGATGGGTTGTTGGCAGCAGCTGCTGGCTGAGTACCAGCACTCCATGTAAAGCCATGTAAGCCCTCCAGGTGTGTGTGTGTGTGTGTGCATGTGTGTGTGTGTGAGGCTACTGTATATATTGTACAGGTTCTCCATCTCCATACTGGAAAGTGCCAGTCAGCAGTTTAGCCACCGTGGGAGAGCACAAGGGAACGTTTAACCAACATACTTCTGCTCTGCTTCTCTTTTCATTAACACACTCAAACACACACACACACACACACACACAAGCCCATCACATTCTGCACGATGTTGCCGCACATTTATACGACACACCTACACAACAAACGTCAGCTCAACCGCTTCTCTCGTAAAGTTTGAAGGAGCTGGGATCTGGATGAGACAGTTTGTCCTCTCTCTTTACAGTTGAGCCAGCGTTTTGAAAAGCCGCCAGCCATCAGTGGAAAAGGGCTCCGCATCAATCTGGAAGGGCGTGTGAAGACGATAGAAGTGGAGCGCCGGTCGACCTACATGTGGAGCTAGCGGAGCTCTTCATCGATTAATCTCCAAACTCTCATGGCTCTGAGGTGCGAACACAGCACAGTGTTCTCGAAGTAAAGAAAATCAAAGGCAAGGCAACATTTCTGGATATAAAACAGAAGGTAGCAAATAGAAATAAATGAAAGTGAAAAGCACTATAAGTTTTTATGAACAACTATTAACTACACCACAAAAATTGATTCCAGGACTCACTTGAGGGCCGCACAAGTGCAAGACTTATTAACTCTTTACATTTATTTGGATCTGAAGCTTCAAAAAGAACATCTCTGTGAGGAGCTACTGGGGCATGTTTCACCATTACTGATAAAGCAGCACACTGACAATATAAAAACATTTGACAAATACGTCCATTAAAGTCTTCTTTCAAGCACTTTGGCTGACAGATGAAAAACAATTGGGATCTTTTTTCCAATGTCTTTAGTTTCTTTATGATGGACAAGCTCGATTTCGACGGGCTCCTACACCACTGACCTGCATGGTGAAGGGCTCCAAACAGTGTAGTTTTAATGAGCTGTCTGTCTCGGAGTCCATTTGGATTTAATAAGCTCATCAATCTTTATCTGCTCTCCTCCAGGCACAGCCAAATCAAAAAACGAATGTGGTTCCCATCTTTCACCTTATAGTCAGACACTCCTATTGATAAATTGTCTAAATGAAGTCCGGAGAAGAAACTGTTTACTTCTCCCTCTCTCTTTTTTTTTTTGTATCTTCTCTGCCTCAAGGCTTTTTGGTGGAAATGTTTTTGAGACAGGTAATGTCTGAATGGTGGAATATGAAAGAAATGATGATCGAGTTAGAGAGTGTGGATGAGAGATGAAGAGGAGAAAATGGAGAAAATTGCATCACCTTTGCCGGCTGATGCAATGGCTGAAAACTCAAGGCGATGACACCTTTAATTTCTGCCTCTGAACGTCTTCTTGGCCATTTTCTCAGTTAGCGGCAGATAATGAATATTCAAACTGTGTTTGACAGCACCTGTCATTCAAGCATCTTGATGATCACCTCTGGAAGTACTTTCTGCACCCATCCATCCTGTGTTAGCACAACTAAAACTAATTTTCCAAACACAGAAGTGCCAGTGAGGCAAACTTTCCCATTTTGGCTTCACAAGCACTTCTTTGCTTTAGCACTCCATTGCCTAAACTGTCACTTTAAATTTCTGCTTCATCTCTCAACAAACTTTTACCAACTACTTCAAGTTCTCAAATAGTTGCAAACAGTTTTTTAAATATTTACCTCAATAACAGTATAACCAAGGTTCTGTTTGAAGAAGACTGGCATTAGAGGCCATTTTTATCCCTAATTTCTCCTCAAAAGGTTTATTGGTTTTCTTGATAAAGTCAGTCCACTGTACTTCATCAAAAATCTTGAATTTACAGATAAATTATAGTCAATCCTCATCAGTCTTTGCCTTTGCGCTTGTATGATTAATGTTAAAGATTAGATTAGATCAGATTAGATTTAACTTTATTGATCTCTTTGGTAGGGTACCTCAGGGAAATTGTTGAAAAAGAACCCCAGGTACACAACAACCATGTATCAACTCTCCCTACACTTACAATTATGATCCTATACAACTAAACTGCATTCTCATTTTAAAAGAAATGTATTTCCTTCCTGGAAGGTAAAACTGGGATGTTGTTACTAACACTTCCAGGTTGAAACAACCTCAAAGTCCATGTTAGGGTAGAAGCAAAAGGCTACAACAGAATCTGTGATCCGTGTACAGGACGGTTATTCTTAGACTCAAGTTTGGTTAAGTTTAGACACCAAAACTACTTGGTTAGGTTTAGGCAAAGAGCAGAGTTTGGACTACAAAACATTCTTTCACAGACTGTTTGACTGGTGAGAAGTGACAGTAAAGCAATACAGTAACTGTCAAAGATACAGCCACAGCATTAAAAGCACTGACTAGGAACATGTTTAATTTTAATCATCTAGTTACAATGCAATGTTCTGCTTGGAAGCTTGGCTCTTGGCATTCATGTGGATGTTACTTTGATATACACCACCTACTTACACATTGTTCCAGACACTAGCACCCACAAGGTGCCCTTCTACACTACAAAAACTGATAGGGAATGGCTTGAGGAACATGACAAAGAGCCTAAAGCTTTGACTCAGACTCAAAGCTCCCCTGATCCTCATCTGATCGAGCATCCGTGGGATGTAGTAGAAATAGCCAGATCCACTGCGGCTCCAGAGGATCTGCTGCCAACCTCTGGTACCAGAAACCACAGAACTCTCTCAGATGTCTCGAGTCCATGGCCTAATGGGTCAGAGCTGTTTTGGCAGCACAAGGAGGACCTACACAATGTTAGGCAGGTGGTATTGATGTTGTGTGACCGAAAATATGCTTCCCTGAAAACACAACTGGGAATGCAGTTTACTTGTTGAGGAAGATTGATTTTTACGAACGAGGGCGGACTGTATACAAATGTTTTTAATGAATGGGACCCCATTTTGTTCTCAAGAGCACATGCAAGCATACAGTTTCTCACTAGCGACACAAAAGAAACAAGTAGTACACGAAATGTATTATTGTACCAGAGAAGGCAAGGACAAAGTCTGTTCGCTATCGTAAAAAGACAAGCAGTGTTTTAAAGCTCAGAGAGAGGAAATTCATTCAACACATTTGTTAGGCCTCAAGTACACATTATTAATTTTAGGAAGAAGCTTAAAAGCATTGCCTGTATTAGTAGTGAGACAAAGGTATTTAAAAAGCATTTATTTACAGACTTTAGACTAAAGAAAAGCTGAAGAAAAGCACATTAGTGAGGGCTTTAACTTGAGAATGTCATACCTGGCTAAATGCGTGTTGAGATGAAACACAAATGTTGTACCTGAGTGAAGTATCTTTAACTCCAGAAACCAACTTCTCATGTGTCAAGCCTCTCCTGGTTTCTAGCAAACACTGAACCGCAGCAGCAACCTGACCCCTCTTTTGTCGCTTGGGGTAAAGTGGTAGCCGCTGACAGATTTGACATTTAGCTGGACAACAGGAGAACCGAGGGAAGGGTGGTGGGGGGGAGGCTGTGGAGCAGCAATTTAGTTCTGATTTCTCAACCTTCAAAAATGACACGGTTCCAAGTGCAGGTGTGTAGTAATCATTCAAGGAGAGGAAATATTTTTCTTTTCAAAATCTAACACACCCAGCACTTAGCTTTTGGAAAAAAGAAGAAAAAAATTCCAGTGAAAGCTGCAGTGGAGGGTTTTTTGTTTCAGGAGA
This sequence comes from Stegastes partitus, assembly GCF_000690725.1. Lineage (NCBI taxonomy): Eukaryota > Metazoa > Chordata > Actinopteri > Pomacentridae > Stegastes > Stegastes partitus. The sequence continues at coordinate 582,357 of NW_007577889.1, forward strand.
TGATGAGGAATCCTACTAAGTTGTGTCTAACGGAGATCGGATCTTTTGTTTTGCAACATGCGCCTAAAATGTCTGCTCTCGGAGGTTAGGATTACACTAACTTGTGAGTCACTTTTTCTTGCAAAAGGTAGCATGTAGAAACATAATCTTTAGTGTGACCTTAGCTATCATCACACCTTATTATATATCCGTGCTGATACACACTCAGTCATGGCCAACTACACCTTGAACCTTAAACACGCTGCCAAGTTATATACGGCCCGTTTTAGGTTTCCTAATTGATGACTTGACGTATTTACTATCCCCGCATGTCACGGCTGGTTCGAAGTCTTTCACTAAGTCCGTGTTGGGAGTGATTAAGTAGCCCTCTTCACTTTCAGTGTCTCAAATCACCGGCAGATGAAAATCTCATATCTCCAAGAAGCCAGCTTTCCAGGACTTGTACGAAGCAGATGTTTTCCGATTGATGGCAGAAAGAAAATCTCGTGGTGGATTATAAATGGATATGAACTGGCAAACAAGCATGAGGCTACTGAGCTAAATCATGTCCAATTTCAACAGCAATGCGAAAACTGTTTCAGCTACTGTGAAATTGTATGATTTCCACACTGCAGCGAGGCTATCTTTTGAAGTCTTGTTCCGCCGTCTTGAGCTCCTTTCACTCGAGGGGAGTGAATGACTGCCAAGCCGTGACAAAGCCAGATCTTTTCCCAAACAAAGTGGCCACTTTGGCCAGGAATTTGACATGAGTGATAACCCCATCACTCTCTCCCAACAATCTCCCTATTCAAGAGACCTGAGCCATGGACACTTGGGTTGGTGTTATTAGCCCCACAGCTACAGGGGGTTAATGATGCAAACCAGTGGGGCAGTAAACATCACAGACGGAGAGGGAGCTGCCAATCTGGAGGTCAGAGAAACTGCAGGGACACCAGCAACAATTGGTGTCATTTCGATTTCGATTTGATTCTTATTGTTGATTTAGGTTGCTATGGATTCACACTTTTAGTTCACGGGTTATTATTTCAGCAAGAAAATAATTAAGAACATTTTGAATGAAACCTGTCAACCACACCCACCTCACCTGATACCACTTCACCAATCAGCTCCTCTGTAAATCTACCTGTCTTGTATATATTATATGGGATGTAACAGCTTTACATTTCACCCTTTGTCAGATTGTTTAGTATGTTTGTCCAGCTCCCCAGCTGTGTGTTTTTTCCTGCTCATTAACCTGTTTGACCACAATCTCTGCTTTGCCCTCTGCTTATTTCCCAGTCACCCTGCCTCGAGGCTTCCATTATTAGCATTCATCCAGAAACAATATTAAAACTGTGCCTTCCTCTTTTTTTTCGTCTGCATTTGGCCTGCTTTCCTACACAACCATAATGGATAACATTGTTTGCTCATTTAGTCTAGCATTATTGATGCAATATTGTTTTTACGAAATATGACTTCCTACTTTATATCATAAAACAGAACTTCACCACATCATGCCAAATGTATCAGCTCTTTTTCATATTACCCCTTTCACGTGGACTAAAGTAATTTTTCCATGCCAATAATGTCTTTCTACAAAAAAAATGGTTTAGATGCAACTGCACATCGTTGCTTTCTCTAAAATATGCAGATCTATCAGGTCATCACCTCTTTCTCCGCTCACCCCTTCGCAACTCGCTGCACCTCAAGCACACCAGCGCACCTGCAACCCTTTTCAAACACTAACGCTGCTCTACGCTACACGCAAGTTGTAATATTGGAGTAAATTATTCAAATATGTTCAAACTGTACAAAGAATCATGATACAAAAACTCCACCCTGGAAGTTGACAGAACTGGCTTCATAAGTTTGTTCAATAGAAAACCCTGGAAGTCTGAATCCATGTCATTGATACGCTGCAGTTTCAAGGTGGAAGTGCTCAGCTATGGTGTTGACTGCTCATCTCCCTCATGATGTGTTTTCCAGGATGTAATAAACACCATATGGATGTGTTAACAAGGTTTAAAAAAAAAAAAAAAAAAGATTTTCACTGGAGGGGATCTTTAATTAATCCAGGCTAAAATATTGATATCAAGCTAAAAGACTTCTGATAGTTCTCCTCCAGCTAATTTGGTTCTTTGAAAGCAGTTTGAAGATTGGTTTGTTAATGCTGGATGATGTTATCTTGTGCTTGCACTTGAAAAGAATGAAAAAAATGAACAGAAAGTTACAACTATGAACAGTATTTACTTGAAAGACTGAGCACTGAGCATGTAGTTGCATTTATTATAAAGTAGGTGTGGGGAGGAACCGTCCCAAAATGCACTTGGGCAATAAATTTATGGTCTCATTTCAGACTCGATTTCACATTGTGCAACAGAGTTTCCACACTTTCATCACTGTTATATTGAACACTGCCAGTGAAAGCGGTCAGATTACAAGTGGTGTTGGTGCACTAAACTGGTGAGAGTCTTCCAGTAGACGTGATGATCATAAGCCTGTTGTAAAAATAAAACTTTCACTAAAATCATTTAAAAAGTAGAATTAAATGCATCAACGGATGATAGTGCACACAGCCGGGAGCACATTCATCTACCGAGCCGAAGCATAAATAATACAGAGAAACTGTCACCCAGTGTGCTGACTGATGATAGCTTTAAATGCATAAACAATTTTGAGCAAAGTGACTTCTGCAGTTCATCATTTAGTGTTTAAATGATAAATTCCCATGTTAATATCAGATTAAATGCCTCATGTTGTGGCTCCATTGGTCAGAATCTATGACAGTACATTGTTTCATATTTTGTCTTGAAAAAGTGTAAGTAATTAAAGTAATTATATCAACAGATCCAGCCCCAAAGCAGCTATCGTAATTAAATCCGTGCAATGGCTTGTGAAAAAAAAAATGTAAATAGTAACACTTTCCCATCAGACAACAACTGCAATCAAAGTGTTAGTCAGCCATTCTTTTAGTTCCCAACTTTATATATTGGTATTTAAAACCTGATTTCTGCATGAATAGAGCTTGTGAGCCCATTTGTAGTGTAAATCCAATTTCTGGCAACACTCTGAAGTCCATTAAAGTTGATTTTACTGCCAACTGTCGAGCCCACCAGCAGTTTTTTAATGATCACAATCTAGGATTTTTGTCCTCATTGTCAGCCCTCTTCTCTCAATCCCTTTCAGTGGCAACACTGCCTACTGACATTCTCTCAAACGGTAGCTGGTCTATCTTGGCCTTAATACTGTGAATGCCAAAAGTATCTGAATGGCAAGACACTTAAGCACTGGGCTGAAAACCAGTCATTATGGAGATGATTGTCTGAGTAAATGCATGGACTGGGATTCATGGCTCATCTCACTTTCTCAGGCTACATTTACTGATTTCCTCCAAATGATTCTCTCATAGGATGTGTAGAAATGAGGAGGGGAAGGCCGCCATTAACTCTCTGTGTGATCACAGTGGCAATGACAATCAGCGCATTAAAAAAATTATGTGAAATCATTTTTTTAAAAAAAGATTGCTTCATGTTGCGATAAAGCTTTAGTGAGCTGTCAGACGTTGGCGATGCACGGACAAAAACGAACATTAGAAAACCTCGAAATTGTTTTTTCGTTTTCCTAAGGCGACTCTTTTCTTCTGATATGATTGACTCTGGATACAATTTTTCCAAACAAATTAAAAGGTTGGATACGCATGCAAACTCATTTCACCGTACTGAAATGAGACCACTTATGACATTAAGCCGTTTGCTTTCTCGTCTTTCGTCTTGTCTGGAATTTACAACCTCAAAAACAAAACAACACTGTCTTATGAACTATTCGCACAGGTTTAGTATTACCTGGAGATCTCTGGTAATATTACAACAATACAATAGAATACAATATAACATCACAGCCCGTCAAATCTGTGCACGTGGCAACATCCGCTGTTGTCATCCATGTGCAAAATGGCTGCTACACGCAAAAAAAAAACAGACACTGGTCGTGCAAAGAAACTTTACATTTAATTGCCGTGTGGGGTGAGCCAGGGTACCAGAGGCTATTTGATGACATGACACACAATCACACTGTCTGGGAGGACATTCATAGGGAACTCCTGCTCCAGTGTCCATTGATGAAGGACTTCAGAGAGTGGGTGAAGATTAAAGAAAGGTTGGACGACCTAAAAAGAAGGTGCCGCGTCAGCTTAAAAAAATAACAAGGTTCCAAGCCGATTAAGTGTCCCTATTTTGAACAGCTCAACGCAGTCAATAATGCTATCAATAATTTCCATCCCAGCCTCCATAATTCAACCAGGAAAGAGGTAGAAAACGGCGCACAATGAAGAAAACAACAACTAAAATATCTCCCAAACACATCCAGATTCGCAAAAGACTAGTATTATCACAGGATGTCAGTGTTTGGCAAAATATGGTAAGTAATCTGCGGTGGAATTTTTACTTGACAAATTACAGACACAATCACAGACATCCTCCGCAATTATTACAAATCACCACTGGTCACGAGGTAATACTAATGTCGTGCAAATAGGGCTTTATACATTGTTTGAAGGCACAACCTTCATGAGTTGGATGGTGTAAACCCTTAATACTAGCGACTGTAGAAGCAGCCGTAGCAACAACGCTTCCTCACTTACGTATTAAATCAGTCCACTATTTTCACTCTGACACTCCAATTAACAAATTTACAAGCTTTTTCTATGAAATTAATCATAAAGTTAAAGGGGTCAATACACCACAGGGGTTGTGAAAAACAGACACACAGGGTGTCTTGAAGCCAGCAACAGATGTCTGGAGCCAAATGTAGAAACCGACACAGAAAATATGGTGAAAGTCAGTTTCCGAGCACACAGAGGATAGCGGGGAAGCAGGGGATCAGACAGGCAGCAGGAGAGTAGCAGCAGGTAGCGAAACACAAACCTGATCGCAGGCAGATAACAGAAAAACACACACAGCTGATAGAGATGGTTTCAGTGTTGCAGCTGCTTGGAAACACAGACAATGTGGCAAAGTGAGCTCTGTTTATGGCGAGGGGTTGATGAAGGAATAACGCCTCGTTTCCACACAGCTCGGTGCTGGTACATGAATTACCCGTCGCTCTACTCACTCCTGTGAGAACCTCTGTTGTCTTTGATGTGTTTGCGAAACTCCTGTTTTTTTCCGGTTCAGAATTTGCCTGGAAAGCGTTGAAAAGCTGAACTTTTTGATTACGGAGAGACAGGACTGTGTGCCAGGAAGTTGGCTAATGAGCTATTCAGTTGTATGTTGACAGTCAAATTATGTAAATGTCATTATAAAAGGAACTAGTTTAGCTTGTTTAACACATTCAAGCTGTGTATTGTTACTGTTACTGTAACTCTTGTGGTGCATATGCCCTGGAGCAAAATGCTTCACCAACCTGTCTCCACACAACCCCCTGACTTGTATCTCTCCACTTTTTATTGGTCCTTTTTTAGTGCAATTACACTGCATGCATATGTTTCATAAATATAGAGGTTAAAAACGGATTCGCTTCTCTCTTACGCCTGCAGTAAAGTTTCCATCCAACCGCACCACAACCAACAACTGACTCTCCTTTTAACCTGGATGAAACTATTGCTGAAATGTTTTTTTTTTTAATATTTATGAATGTGTTTTGTACAATTTCATTTATCAGCCAATGTCTTGAAATATAATATATTTAATATAGTATCTATTCTATGTCTTGTATTAGCTAAATAAACTTAGGCCCATTTATTTGTAGTTTTTGCTTTTAGATTGCTTTTTTAAAGCTGGGTTATTAAACCATTTTTCATTTTTTGGACATATTATTTAAAAGGTATAGTTGTCATTTTTTACAGGTTCATAATTTGTCAGAAATTCCCCACTAAGACTAGTGGAAAAAGTCTAATTAGTTCATAAAAAATATACAGGAAAAAAAAGACAAGGAGCTATTCAATATGCAACAATATCAAGAGTGTCCACAAGCAAGCACATAACTGAGCAGAACAACAACACCATGACTCAATACATGAATATTTCATTTCATTTTAGCATTGCATAGCATGGAGGTTTCGTGTGAGTTCAGACAGACATGGAGTCAGGGCGTCACAAGACCTTTTTCTGTCTAATTGTTCACTCCTTAAGTCCAGCCCACCCACTCAGCTGCTTTGTAACTGAGGCAGCGTTCATTCATTCATTCTGTCGACTGAACGCTGTTACATCAGCTACTCCTCTACACATGTGCAGATCATCTCAGTAGGTTACATAACTCAGTGTTTTTAGATTTGTTCTTACCTTCTGACTGATCATGTCCAGGCGGGCTGATCCATCTTCAATGTAGGATCGCAGCGTTCAAACCAAAGCGGGCCAGAAGTTCACAATCAAGTGACCTCAATCTTGAGCGTCGGCAGGAGCACCATCACTCTGGAAAGTCACTTTTGCCCTCCTCAGACAATATTAAAATCCAGTAAGAGCGTCTAGCAGGCAAAGCCAACCTTAAAGCGCTGTCGTCTTCAGTTCATAACTTGAAATCAGAAAACATTGGGCGTCCCAGCTCTGCCCATCCCGTCTGTTCACTGGCTCCTGCTCCTCTGGGAATACCCGAGATTTAACCATTTGAATCCTGCTCCAGCTCTGGAAGACCTCGCTTCCAAACTCTGTTCATCATGTCTCCACCAGAAGTCCACCAGTCTCTCCTCTAAACATCATGAACTCCAATTCAAGCCCCAAAATCCAAGTTTCCTCAGCACCTGTTACCTGCCGTACAACTTCCGGGTTCAAGTCAGCTGTCTCCGCCCACCAGAGTGACATCACCGTGACTCCTGCAGCTCCAGCGCCCCCTGCTGGTGGCCCTTCTCCTCCAGCTGCAGCCATGTGCTACTGTCATGTAATGATACCAATCTAGTTAAATTCTGTCAATTCATCTGAATCAGGCTGTGGAGGAAAAGTCCTGATGGTTGTGTTGACATATCTGTTCACAAGATCATGATTCAAGGCTATAAAATATGATTCTGACTTTGTTTAAGGTAGATTTCGAAGCTTGTAAATTAAACTTAAACTAAAATTGTTCATCGGCCTATCAGCTCGTTCTGTCCAAGAGGCTTAATGTCCCATCAGTCCCACCCAGGGCTCCAGACTGTGACCACACTCTTGAGAGCATGCGAGTTAAAAATTTCAAGTGGTCTGATTTGTGTGAGTAAATCATGAAGTTGTTTTGCTGTCGCTCTAACTGGCATGAGCAGCCACTGCGTTGGCTGTATTGGTGAAAAGTTTTATAACTTCAGTGTCTGTCCCTGGCTGATGCGTAAAACAAGCTGTTTAACTGCTGTGTGTTTCAAACATAAAGATGGCTGGTGGAGGAAGACAGGACCTTGGTCATATTGGACAGTTCTTAGAATGCATTATTTCACTCTTTCACTCAAAGTAATTCTGGTCACACACCTTTCTGAGCACATGGCAGCCACCAAGCAGCAGCTAGTCTTCACAGTGAGGCATTCAGAGAAAATCTGTAAATTTAATGTGCATTGATAACCAGATTTTCAGCAAGTGAATTGTTTCGGATGTGACACGGTGGAAGTACTGCAGATCACGCCTCGTGCTAATGAGAATAGCAGGTACAGGTGGTGCAGTGGTGCATGGCTACCACTGTCACCTCACAGCTCAAAGGTCCTTGGATTTTTCTATGTGGAGTTCGCATGTTCTCCCTGTACCTGCCAGTGTTTTATGGAGTGTTTTGGGTTACTCCTACAGTCCCAGGACGTGCTAATAATAACTGGTGATTCTAGATGTGAATGTAAGTGTGCCTTGTTGACCTGTGATGGACTGGTTGCCTGTCCAGGTGAACCTTGCCTTCACCCAAAGTCAGCTTAGATGGGCTCCAGCCACCTTGCGGCAATACAGAGGATAAAGCAGTGTACAAAAAAATGGATGGTTGGATGGTACAGACGCTCAGTTTAGGAAAGTGAACTTTATAGATGCTTCTTTCAAGGCCTCCGTACACTCCCAGAGGCATCCATCTGGAGTTTAGTAAAAACGTAAACCACATTTTGTTGCAGTTGGACTATGTTTGCTGAGTGACAAAAAAAAGACCACCCACTGGCTGGTCTCTACAATTACATATTATGATCGCTAAACACCATCATATATAGAATGTTGCGTTATTATTTATGAGCTATCATATTAAATTCTATCAAATACATGAGCTCAAATTCTATTCCCTGCATGACCTCACTATATCTGTCTCCTCTCTAGATAAGCATAAACAATCGATTAACCCTAGGCTTTCAAGATGACATTATAAAGGTGCTCTGATCTTTATTGCCAGCACTCATATGCTTTCTGCTCCTTCTCTTCTATGATATGGTTCCTAGAATGGTCAACCAATGCAAGCGGAGATGAGCCTCTGTCCAACATAGACTCTGGGAAGGCCCTGTCTAGGCCTTGGTTTGCCCATCTTCACCTCCCATGCCAACAACGTGGTCTCTCCCCTAAGCTACACAGCCTTTTCTTTCTGTTCATCTCCCGCAGTGTATGAACATTTCCTGCACCTGAATGGCGTCAAATATTGCTCAAATGCCATGAATAGTTCATATTATACATCATCTGTATACTACATATAATTGGGGCACTGTTTCATGTCAGTTCATGAAAGTCTTGCATGCTTGCACACATTTAAAGAATATAAGTGATGGTTGACGCAACTCATAGTCTCATATCTCACATAGTATATGTCCTTTGTATCAAGACACAATAACGGTGCCTTGCCAGATGCTCATCTGTGTGCATTCAGCATGCCGCTGATCCCCTGCATCCAGATGTGAAGATTGTGCATGCTTACATGAATTCAAAGGAAACGCGTCATGCTTCTCACATAGTCTCGTCTTACATAGTGTATTTCCTTTGTATCAAGTCACTATATCAGTGTGTTGTGGGAAGTTCATCTGATTGCATTTAGCATGCTGCTGATTCCATGCATGCAGGTGGAAAGGTCATGCCATTTGTATGAATTTGAAGGAAATGTGACACGCTCGTTGCAACACGTAGGCAAATTTCATTAAAGTCTATTTGATTTCAAGATGACTCTGCTCATCTGCTTGCTTCGAGAGTGCTGGTTTGAGGGTTTGTGATCTCAAGGACTGTCTGTGTCTGCTTGCTCAGATTGTTCCAGAGCATCACTTAAGCACGGTCACCGCCAAACACAAAATGCATGTCATTCCAAAATAAATGAATGGCTAAATCTGACAAAGTGTCCTGTCTGAAATGGAGCTTTTGCATTAGTTTATATAGGTACAGAGTCGGCGCATCACAAGGCCCTTTTCTGTTCACTCATTCACTTCTTAAGTCCAGCCCACCCACCTAGCGTGCTACATAACCGAGGAAGCTTACGAAATATATCTTTTGGGACACCCGTCCTGGAACTCCTCTGACAAACTGCAACTTGGACAAGTACAAGAATCTACTGGAACACTGTTAGAGGAAAGTAGAGCAACACAAGCCCTCCATTCTGCGTGCTCCACATTTATCACATTGCTGCTACACCAGCCTTTATACATCTGCAGATCCCCCTCCTTCAATATCATAAGTCAGGTTGTTTATCATAGTTTGTGGGACTGTAGAATGCAGATGGTGCATAATTGTACCTTCAAACTATGTAAACTGGATTTTTTAAAATGAGCACCATTGAAGTTGGTCTCCCTGTTTTCGTGTTCAGACTGTGCTCATAGAACATTGTGATCTCAGGGTCACAAATTGTTCCAGAGCATCACTTAAGCATGTTCACCGCCAAACACAAAATACATGTCATTCCAAAATAAATAGCTAAATCTGACAAGAAGTGTCCTGTCTGAAATGATGGGTTTTTTTTATAACTTTTGAAGTAAATTTGTTTTTTTCCCCCCCTTTGTACAACCACACTATTTATCAGAAAACATAATTGCTTGCAAATTATAGGCCTGTAAAATAAAGAGCTTCACGGCAATTTACTCGATAATAATGCTTTTTTTTCAATGTGTTTTCTTGCTTGATTATTTGTAATGAATTCAGGTGTGCTGTCTAACTTGTTGATGAAGTCTCTGATTGTGGATTGCCACCAGGTGGTGTGTGTAATAAAGTGAACCGTCTGTTGTGGCGTCACACTGATCAGTCATGCTGATTCTGGAGGGGAACCAGGAGAGGACAATGACAGACGCAGTGTGTTTACCTGGATGTCTGTTGAACATACGTGAGCTTGAGAGCATCTTTCTACTGAGCGCTCGCAACCAATTCCCCCATCAGGCAACCCCCGCGTCACACACCTGCCCACTTATACACGCCACACATGAATTGTTATGAGTTTGCTAATGCACGAATATTCTCCGTGTGCGTATATGTGTCACACTCTACATGTGTTGTGAACTCTGGGTGGGATTGTGTTCACCAGTTGGCCAAACACACACACACACACACACACTCGACTGCAGCAGGTGATAAGTGAGGCACCGGAGCGGAGAGCGAAAACACAATTTCTTCAGCAAATCGATGGAGTGTGAGTCCGAGTGCACAAACCGTCTCTCACGTTCATCCGTTTCATCCCACAGATCCATGGGCGCTGCCTCGCTCGTGTACAAATAGGTGCATAAAAAACCCAGGGGTGTCCTGTTTTGCCACCGCTTCCCCAGTTTATGTTGAGCCAATCTCTAATCACACAAGCAGAGAAAACCCATCAACGGGAGACCAGGCCATCGCTGCTAATGAAGACAAGCTCCTGCAGCCAGAAGGCAAATATAAGGAAAGAAATAGGTTATGAGTGCCTCAAATGCAGCACAGTGTTGCACACATGTGGGGTTTTGGACACTTAGGGCTGCCTGTGTATGACATCATGGTAGTACAGGCTATTAGATGGTTTGAGCTTTTTGAAAGGCACATTTGAAGTTAAAGGTTGATATACAGATTACTACTGAGAGACTTTAACTTTGCTTTGTACCAAGATATGTATGTATAGGTTAACCAATAAGCAATTCTTAAAGCTAACTGTCTAAAATTGCACATGCAACGTAGGTGTGCCTGTGTTGTGCCTACTTTCTGATTTCTTCTGTTCTAGCAGTGACACGGTGTCCACCTGCAGCTATCTCTATCCTAATCTACACTGCAGTAATCTCTGCTGCGCTCTGTCCTACCTGAGAAAGTTGCCTTTACTGAGACAAAACAGGAGATTACAGACAAGAGCATTGGTGACACAGAGCTGCCATCTGATGGGAAGACAGCTTTCCCACGGCCTCCATGTCTCCAGCGAGCCCCAGACACCTACAGGACTATCAAAACAAACTGCAAAACACCAGTGTGCATGTGTGTGTGCTTATGCATGTATCAGACTGTGAGATCTGCTATCACCTGTTGATTCCAGAGCGAGGTGGATGGATAGAACAGACTCACTCACAGCAGAGGTGGATGTGAGTGTGCTCTCAGCGTAAAGGTGCCCTGCTTCTCCAAACATGACTTATTTAAAGGAGAGGAGACTGAAAAACCATAATCAGATAAGTAAACAAGCACAGCACCGCAACTGGGGTTAAAAAAAAATAAAAAATCTGATAAAAAGCAGAGTAAAATTATTATCGCTGTACGTGAGGAGACAATGGGTTGAGATGGGTGGGATCTGCTGTTAGATTAGCGTTCTGGTCGACTGGCAGCCACAGACAGAGCAGACACAGGGGTCCAAAGCCAAACCACAAAACCACTTTCTCACGGTCTTCAATAGAGATCTTTGTTGAGCCTTGTGTGCTCACAGAGAAATTCCTCAAATCTTTATTGTCAGCTTGGAAACTTAAGCTGTAAATCCAAATTTTATTGGCATGCAAAAAACCAACATTTAGTTTCTTTATCAGCACGATAATTTACTGTAATTATACACAGTTAAGGGAAAAAAGGATTCATACTTGTGTCAGATTTGGATTTAAAGAGATTTTTATTGGCTTATTCTAGCTAGAAATGACAAATAGATGACAAAGGATGGTCAGACATTGTGTTACAGATGTTAATGATAAATTTAAACTATTTCTATGTATTTTTAATAACTCACATCCCTTGAAACACTTAATTTTTTGTGAAAATGCAACGTTCTGTACTAGTCCCGGTCATTTCTGTGAGCACTGTAAAGCATTATAAATTGAGAGAAGCCGATGCAGTAGTTCACTAGTCACTTCCTGGTCAATTGCATGTCATGACTAAGAGCTCAGTGAGCATGCTGTTAGGACCCATCACTGGAACAGATTTGTGCATTGTGACTGCTTGCAAGACAGGGAAAGGCTAAAAAAAAAAAAGTCACATGCAAGTGTTTTCAAGTGCCAGTGGCCACAGTGCAAAGCAAAATCATAAAGTTCAAGGAGCTTTACTCTGTGAAAAGTCTCAAAGGGTGTGGTACAAAGCCAAAAATGACCCTTGAATTGGTAAAACTGGTCAAGAAAGATTCAAGGATCACCACCGAGACCATCCTGATAAATCTGAGCAATTCTGGTACCAACATCTGAAGGTCATCTCTCCAGTGGTCACTGAAAAGGCTGGTCTCCACGGACACCAACCAAGAAGACACACAAAAGCCCACCTAGCCTTACTAAAAGATCCGGCAACAAGTAAATGGTATGGTGAGAATAGAGGAGGTCATTTAGATTCCGGAGAAAAACTTCAGGCGGTCTGCAGGAACATGTGTCCTTCTGCAGCACTGGGCCTTTTGACATCTCAAAGATGTCGTCAAAGTGGTCAAGAAACAGTTAAAAGTCAAGGATATGAACATTCTAGGGGGACCTAGCTAGAGTCCAGAGTGATGGCAAACAAAGCCTCCAACCTCAGAGACCTGGAGATCCTCACAAAGAGGAATGGAACAACATGTCACTGGCGACGGGCAGAAAGATTCCATGAAATTTCAATCGTTTGATTGCTGTGGGGGTAAATAAAGGCTTTGCTCCTATGTCGAACTATTGTGGACATGGCATTTCTTGCAAAAATGTAGAAAAAAAATCATTAAAATGCATCATTAACACCTCTAAGACAAATTCTTACCGTCCTTTGTCACTTCTTTATGCCATTTCTAGCCAGAAGAACAAAAAACAATTCACTATAAATCTAACTTTGACAGGGGTCTGACTAATTCTAACAGTTCCAAACAAGAAGTGTGCTTATCTTAATTTTGTGGAGTTGCCTTATTCCTTCATCATTTGCTTGTCACTGGTTATACTGGTGCATTTTCAATGAAAGAAGCTCTTTAAAATTCCATCCCGGACGGCATTTGAGCAACAGAAAATCAATTTACATTTTTATTAAGTGGTGCTTGATTGAAAATGGTACAGCTTCCTTTAAATCTCAGTCCCTGACACTCCATTGCAAAGGTCAGCAGCCACCAGGATGGAAATAAAGAAACTACAGAGGGATTCCATTAAGGTTAAGCAGCTCAGCAAACATCGCTTTCTCTTCGGAAAATATCAGCAGCTTTCATTAGTCGCCATACGTACAGTATGTTGGAGAGGATGAAATGCTGTGTGGGGGAAGAGAGCATGCACCTTTCATTTCTATAATGTTAAAGCAATGGTGGAAAAAAATGGTTGAATAATACATGACATGGTGTTTTAATTAGCTGCAATGGAGGGCAGTTGGTAATTAAAACAGAGTCTTGTTAGTAAAAGGTCAGGGGCAGGCGGTGGGGCACAGAGTGAAGCAAATGATCTGCAGGGTGAACGCAGAAAACGCATTCACACCTCAGGTGAATGTAATGCTCATCCTGTGGCCTTTTCTTATCATCTCTTCTTAGAGTCTGAATGTGAGATCAGTTATGGATCATTTGTTCGAATAAAGATGGCGACTTCTCTCTTGAAAGGAGGTTTTGATAGCGCGATCAAAGAGTCTTCATCAACACTAACCTCACTGCTTCTTGAATAGACTTTCAAGAAGCAATGAGGTCTGTTGTTCAGACCTACTGCCTTCTCATTTTCTCTAAACTGTATTGTTATGTGAATAGTTCATAGGAGGAAGGAAAAGTGACTTCTGCATTTAATACACGCAGCTAAAAAAAAAAAAAAGGCACCATTCCAGGGATAATGAAAAAGACACCTTATGCGTTGACGATGACACAATCATTTTATTAACACCTAATGGATAGAAAGACTTGTTCTGCCACGAAGCCTTCATCGCAGCATAAAGTTCTTTGGAAAGGCCACATATTACAGTTTCACAATGTGGAGAACGTTGGCACACTGTCAAAGATGCCTGCAGATTCATTTTGAATGACAAAAAACAGCTTCAAACTGCATCTTCAGTGCATGAACAGTGCTTAATAACAGGCCCGTTTTCTATACAAAACGATCAGGACAATAAGAGAACTGACTATATGACAGGTGCAAACTCTTAAATAGCCAAAATGGGCGCGCTATATGTTCACTGCATTAAAGGTGAGTCACTGTTTGAAGTCTCTCTGGAGTGCACTCTCTGCTCTAACCTCCCTATTTACTGCACTTTACTTATGTGTTTGGTACAGTTAAGCCCCAAATTACTCATACCCATGTCAAATTTTGATCTAAAATAGTTCCGCTGGCTGGAAAAGACATAAAGCTGTTTCTATGTTTTCGTTTAAATTTTTACTAAAAATTATCCAAAACTATTCAAACCTTTCCTTAATAATTAACAGCAAAGCCTTTATTTGCCACCACAACAATAAAACAGTTCTTATTATTGCTAATAATTGTTCTGCATGTCTCCACTGGGATTTTGTTCCACTCCTTGTTTTGATCTCCAAAGCCTTCCTTTGCATCACTCTTGTCTTCAGTTCCTTCACAGATTCTCAGTGGTATTCAGGTCTGAACTCCGAAACATTGATGCTGTTTTATTTGAACCATGTCTTGAACACTTTGACTGTATGTTTCAAATCCTTGTCTTGTTCGAAGGTCCAGCGCTGCCCAAGTTTTTCTTCAGACTGCCTGATGTTTTCCTCCAGAATCTTAATGTAGTCCTCTTTTCTCATGATGCTGTTTACTTTGACAAGACTGCCTGGTCCACTGGCTGAAAAACACCCTCCAAGCATTACATTCCCTCCATGTCTGACTGTGGGGATAGTGTTCTTGGGGTTGAATGCTTCTCCTTTTTTCGTCCCAAATGAAGGCCATGTCCCTGTCTCCAAACAACTGACCAAAAATCTTTTTGGCCAGGTGAGCTTTTTGTGCCAGTTTCTGAAAGTGGAGAAAGTGTCGTCCTCCTTGATCTCGAATATGATGTTGTAACCTTTCTTCATCCTGTGAGCAGTGACAATGTGCAGCTTTCTCTCAGTGATGGACCTGAACAGCAGCTCACTAAGCTTGGGGTTTGACCATGATTTGCAATTGACTAGTGACAGACTAAAAAAAACTGCAGCTGAAATTATAGTGTGTTAGAATGCTGCAGAACATGATAGAAATTAGCATGACCATTTGGAATGGTTGAATTGTCTCAAAAGTTGGCAACAATTATAAAGGCTATTGATGGTATTTGTTTTGTAAAAATGTTATTAAAAATGTAGGAATAGTTAGGATTCATCATTAACATCTCAACCGCAGTGCATTACCATCTTTTGTCACTTGTTTTCAGCCAGAACAAATCTACTGGTCAAACAAAAATGTACTATAAATCGAAATTCAACATGAGTATTCATTTAATTTCTTGGCCTAACTTTCAGTGTCTTAATTCTTATTAGACATGTATGCTCTTAAAAATTTGCTCAAATGAAAAGAAAAAAGTAGCATCCATGTGCAGTGTATACTACTGAGCTTTCTGCTAACAATTCACAATCCAATGTACCACATTTGATGCATACAAAAAAATGTTGCAATGTTACACCTCATAGGAATTCTGCAAACTTGCTTTTTTTCAAATGTGTGTGGATGTAACGAGTAAAAAACTAATTATGGTTAATTAATGTACAAAAACAGCAAAACAGAGAGACGTAAAAAGAGCTAAAGATAATAATAGAGGTGGGAAAAAAACATACAATTTTACGTATCAGCATCCAGAAGCTACAGAACATACAGCTTTTAAAGCCACAAACTGTGCCGCTGAAGCGAGCTGATAAAATGCGGCGACAAGGAAAATGGCATGCCACTTAATCACAGCCTCAAATCTTTACCGGATAATGCTTTCATTACACTTCACCTCTCTTTATTCAGTCATTAATATCTCATCGGAGCCATATTAAGACCAAGCAAAATGCTTCCTTCCTACAGACACTCAGGGGACGAGGCAGATTAGATCCCCTTTGTTAACATGCATTACTTAGCATTCAAATGGCTTAAACCGCCTCCTCTTTGTTAGAGGAGGAGAATTGGAAATACTTTGCTGAAACCTTGTCATATTTGATCAACTCACACAACCATCTGCAGTACCTTCCTCGGCATGTAGAGTTTGAACAAACTCACAAACTGGCCTTTGACTGTTCCCCGCCTGAGGAACTCAAAAGCAGCTTTGATGGTAACGCGGTCCGACACTGTGACAGGAGCCAGGGAACAAAGCTTGACACCACAAACCCTCCCATCCTCCCGTAATACATATTGCTCACTCTTCCTCGCACACATACACAAACACCACAGGGGACTTGTCACCCGCCCACACTAAAATCTCCCGCCCTGCCCATCCAAGTGTTTGAGTTATTACCTGTTTCCAGGGCCAATAAAGCATGAATCAGGTTATGAGACGGGAACCAAGAGCTGAACATCTCACCCTTTATTAAGCTGTCTGTTACTGTGAGAAGAGGCAGGCATGCACGCGCACACACAAACGTAAAGTTCACACAATCAACAACGACAGAAACAGGGGAGCATAAAAACACAATGATTGCTTCCGGGAAGAACAGATGGGACAGTGTGAAGGGAGAAAGGCTGGAAGAAGAGGGGGGGAAACCAAGAGGGGAAACCAAATGAAAGGGAAATGAAATAAGATATCCTTATGCGAGGAGACAAGTGGTAAGAAGTCAGCAGGCTGCAGGATGCCACCGCAGCCTTGAGTGTGTATCAGTGCATCCGTAGCAAGCACCCAACCATAAGTACTATTTACCAAATGTGAAAGTACTGTTATTTATGACACCACGGAGTGCAGGGGAAGTCAAGTGTGGTCCAAGACAATGTGAAGAAATGCCACTCCGCTATTTTTACACACACTGCACTGTCACAAGGTCACTTGTCTTCTGGGCAGTTCTGGTTACTTTATTAAAAGTTAGTTTACAGTTAGTGTGAAATCTTCATCGCCATTAAACCTTCACACACACAAACATGCTGTACTTGTAATCTCACAGGACACATTCAGTCAAAGAGTGCCAATGCATGTGTGTGTGTGTGTGTGTGTGCAGATTTCAGAATTACAGTCCTGGGGAGTGAACTGAGAAAAATGCCTGACCTGTCATCTGTCACCCTAACACAACATATGCAAACTGTACTCGGGACATTTTCACACAATCTGGACATTTTCATTCATTCGGAGCTCTTCCACCACATTCTGATGGCTGTGTTTGCTCCAGGCAAACACTTTTAACATGGCAGCGCCGTGAAGGAAATGAATTGAGACGAACAAATGGCTTCTGCAAAGCTCTGACAGACTAAACATGGCAACGGTTTTGCAGCAGGAGGCACCAGGTCCACGCAGCCAATCAGAGGAGAGCCACAAAGTAAGAAGTTGGCTCATAATCATTAGGTGTATAAGACTGCAGGCTGAGACCACAGTGATGTGTGTTCTCCCTCCAGACTGGGTCTGACATTGTTTATTTTAACGTTTTATTCGGCGCTATGGGCCGCATGGTGGATCGGTGGTTAGCGCTGTTGCCTCACAGCTAGAAGATCCTGGGTTCATGTGTGGGGAGTTTGCACGTTCTCCTCATGCTTGCATGAGTCCTCAGTCACAGTCCAAAGACATGCTGAGGTTAAATGGTGATTTTAAACTGTCCGTAGGTGTGAATGTGAGTGCGTTTGCTATCCGTGTGGCTCTGGTGACCTGTTCAGGTTGAACCCTGTCTTCGCCCTAAGTCAGCTGGGATAGACTCCAGCCCCCCTTTGACCCTACAGAGCATAAAGAGGTGTATAGATAATGGATGGACAGATGGATGGATTCTGAGCTATTGTACTTTTTAGTCACAGGCGTAGCCTGTGTGCTGTCACTTAATGTTGATGGTTTTATGGTTTGTGGTTGGATATACTGCATTTTCTTTCAAGATTTAGAGTTTGGTTTTCTCTCATACACAGAATAGTCCCTAACAATAGGTTTACTGAGTGCTCGGGTCCTCTTCTCTTGCTTTCCTTTTCAGTTGTAGGCCCTGTGCATGTGTGCAGGGCTGTTATATAAAACATATTTTTTTCTGTGCCTTTTGTCAAGATGCAAATGCAGTTTTAGGTGACTGAAAATCGAGCTTTTGGAAAATTCCTTCCAGGGTGAAGATTTTCTGAAATTGTGTCTGTAACATAGACAGGTAGAGTTGCTGAACTGTGAAATCAGAATGTGTGCCAGTTTTGTGCAGTGGTGGATGTGGCCAAACTAGTGCCTGTGTTAACCTTCCTAACAAAGCTTTTTATGCGTTTACACTTAAATGTACAGTTATTCTTAAACAGCATTGAGGAACAGAGGGACTAGAATCAGGCCATACATATGAGTCTTCCTTTCTTGTTGTGCAATTGGAAGTACAATATAAGAACTGGCCATCAATTTTTTGTTTTTTCGACTTGTCATTGGCCTTAATGGGCTGTAGGGTGAGGCTGTTGGTCTGGCACGCTTTTAACAATGCTTCAGCTGTGTTTTTGCATCTTCATGTGGACAGAGATTTTTTTTTTTAAACCAAAGACTGAAAATGCTGTTTTAAGGATTCCCTATGTACGTGTAACCCCACAGTTTACAGAACAAAAGACAGCTAAAATTCAAATTTTGCCTTGTTTCTAGATCTACCTTTAGCAATTAGTTGCTCTAAACTGGAACATATTTGCTACCTTTAGTGTACAGATTTATTACTTTCAGAATACCTTTAAGAATTTCAGCAATCTCTGTGGGCAGACGAAATGAGCTATGGAAATATAAAACAGAAAGACTTATGACCATGGCTCATTTATTTCCTGGCCAGACAAGGATATATTTCAGTATGACATTGATTTTGTAAGAAATTCCTATTTTAGTTTATTTCATGTCTTCTCTCTAGCAATATTAGAAAAATGTCAGAACAGAAATTGACATCAAATTACAAAATCAGACGGTGTTCATCCTAATAAAAACTTCATGTCTCTTTTAGCACGTATTCATTTTACAGTGATCTTCACGCTTGGCTGGATTAACCTCCTGGGTCCCTATTGAAGGTCATTATACATGGCAGTTTCATTATTTACCTCGCCACCCGAGGACCAGGAGCTGAAAATGGAGCTGCAGTTATTAGTTTATTGATTGAACAGATAGGTAGGGACTTAACAAGCAACAATATAACCAATTACCTGTATAGGTCTTTTTTTTTTTTTAAAGCAGAAATGCCAAGCGTTTTTGTGCCAGATACTCAAATGTGAATATTATCTTGTTTTTCCGTTTTTTAAAGAGCATGACATTTTTGACTGTCTCTGTCTGACATTATACATCATACACTGAGCAATCAATTTATTATTAAATATGATAATTGGTTTTAGCCTTGCGGTGCTGCTCAATATAACATTACGTTGCCTGAGGTTTTGTGCGTTAATTACTTGACGCATGGAAAAAAAATGAAAGTAATTTGATGAAATGCCATATCACAACATATGCTCAACAAATGGAAGGTAATGGACCTACATTTAAGGTTTCAAAACACCTCAAGATGGATGACTGAGGAATCTCAATCGCTGATGATTGATTCATCCCCATTTTTGGACAGATTTTGGATCATTCAAATGGTGTAGGCCAAATAACAGAGAGTAGACTTAATCTTCTCGGGGCTCCTGTGTGAAGGAGCACAGAGTTTTTTTGAACATTGCAAAGGACACAATAAACAGGGCTTCTGTACTTCCTCCTCCTAAAGATTTTCTGGTATTTGCCTAGTGTCAGTGTTTTTTTGTTGTTTTTTTTGTGCATCACATTTGCAGATCTGTTTTGGGCAGCAGCTCAGCATCAAGTAGAGCAGCAACCAATTTGTGATGTGTTAAAGGCGTTTCTTATGAGCTCAGAAAACTTCTATTCGTCCATATCGGACCAAAATCATCACAAATCCCCCATGCATATCAACTGTCAGTGAAAACATTAGCAGTTTTATCTGTAGCATATTTGCATGCTTCAGTCAATGCTACAAGTTCTGCAGCCTGAGCAGAGTCGTTAGGGAGTGGTTGTGCAATTATCGTCTCATGCAGTGTAATTACAGAAAAACTTATGTGGTTTTTCCCTGTTACTGGATCTCCTGAGACCGAGCCATTCGCAGATAGTTCTAAGTCTGCTTCGACAAGCACACTTAACACTTAATTTCCTGCATTCAGTTGATTTTTTTATGCACTAACTTGCACATTCTGCGTGTATTGTCACATTCACAAGTAATGTTCTAAGGTTTTTGTTTTTTTTTTAAATGAAAGCTCTCTGCTTTGTTTGTGTTTTTAATGAGGGCGACACATGCACAGGTACTATTGTATATGTACATGTAGTTACTGAAATCCTCTAAAATCCTTAATTTTATTTCACATATTAGAACTCTGGTGATTTGGTATATTAGAACTGCTGAGTTATTTTTATTTATTTGCTATTTTAATACAGCTGAGATTCAGACTGCAGGGTTATGTGGGTGAATGGATGAGATCACACCTGAGCGCGTGGCTCCATCTGCTGTTGGAGTCTCACTGCTGCAGCTCGCGCGGGTGTTTACTGTTGCTAGGTAACGCACATACGCTCACGTATAACGTCCTTTACGGCTCTGGAGCAGCTTCGGTTTGACCACAGTAACAGTGAGAGGTTTTTTGTTTGTTTGTTTGTTTGTTTTTTTTACCATGGCAGGAAAAGAGAAACTGGATTTGGTCCGTCAAAACGCAATCCACACAGAGACCGTAAGGAAAGAACAAAGAGTGCAGAAACTCCACACCGAGTTCAGCATCAATCCGTACCGGAAACGTGAGTAAGCTAGTTTTTGATTCTGTTCAGCTAAATGAGCAAAGAGGTGACATGAAAAAACAGTATCACAGAGAGGAAACTTATCAGAGTGTAACCGGTGGTTTCTGTACTACGTTGTGTGATGAGCCGAAACACAGATCTCTTTGGAGGCGATCTCCGTTTTTTGAAACTTGACAGACGATAAAAAAAAATAATAATAAGAAAAAAAAACATACACAAAATCCACTGTCAGTTCTCGACTTGTACAGCTACAGTGATAGAACAACATATTAGAACCGGGAAAGTAAACTTATAAGTGAAATTATGTACATTAGATAACACAGACAACAGCAGCATAGTCTTGTTTACCTCCCACAGGAGGGTAAGGCGGGAAAACCCATTTAGAGGCCACGGTGGGCGAGCAAAAACGTACGTGGGGTACTAGGACCCCCAAGTGAAGGTTCCACACCACAACCAAAGGGCAGACCAGATTTTATGTGATTCTATTAATGAAAGTGACAACAATAAAAAAAAACAGTAAATTAAAATATATATGGTACAATATGTCTAACTAATAAAACAATACATATCTATTTAATATAAAACTGCTGCTGCATCACTGACCCTGTTTGCAGGAGCACATTTGGTCCCAGAAAAAAACTTTAACTACCATATATATATATATATATATAATTTTATTTTTATTTTCATTTTTTGCAAGTTTTTGGGGTCCAGCCATGGGTCTATTGTTTTACACTACAGCTGTTGGTGCTGAGCCAGACCAAGCCAGCGTCGCGGGAGAGACCAGATATATCCGATGAGCTGGAGGAAGAGGGGATGCAGGGCAGGAGTCATCATGGGAAATGTGAGGTCTCTCCCTCACGGGCTGGAAGAGCTAACAGCTAACATCGCTGACCTGCACTCTTATGTTGTTCACGGAGTCATGGCTGAACGAACTCAGTCCGGACTCGCTTGTAACTTTGGACAGATTTCACCTGGTCAGAGCAGGCCGGAGCTTGAAGGACAGTGATAAGAAGAAAGGCGGAGGACGCGCCATGTATGTGAATGAGAGATGGTGTAATGCTGGCACGTCAACGTTAAAGAGCAGCACTGCACAAAGGATGTTGAACTGCTAGCGGTTGGTTTGCGGCCGTTTTACCTGCCAAGGGAGTTCTCACAGGTCCTGGTGATTGCAGTTTACATCCCCCCTTGGCTGATGCTGCTACAGCCTGTGAACTCATCGATAACTCAGTGTCCCAGCTGCAAACATCACACCCTCAGTCTCTGATCGCTCTCTACCATTCTCCCCAAACCAGAGATGGTGGGGCCTTGGACCTGCTGTGTGTGGACACCAGGATGCATATTACTTAATTATTGTTATTTTCCTGTACTGGATGATTCAGACTTGAAATATTGCACAGATACTGAGGTATCCCTTATAGGCACTACATACACTAAATGGTGGAAATACAACATTAGAACCAGTGTGTCCTTCCTTTTGTGCTCTGATTATGGTGCAGCTGGTCCTGGAAGATGTGTGGTGCTTAGTCAGATTGAGATCTTGGGAATTTATAATTTTTGCAGTGTGACAGGGTGTATTATGTAGCTGAAAGAGGCAACTGCCATCAGGGAATACTGGAAGGGGTGAATGTGGTCTGTCACAATGTTTATGTAGGTGGTATGTGTCAAAGTAACACCCAAAGTTTCCCAGCAGAATATTCCCCAGAGTGTCTCTGCTGGCTTAAGTTCCTCCCACAGCTCATCCTGCTGCTGTCTCAGCCTCAGATAAACAATGCACACACACCAGAGTGTCAGGCCACTTTTTTCTGTTGCTCCATGGTCCAGTTCTGACACTCAGATGCCCATTGTGGGTGCTCTCTGCAGTGGACAGGGGTCACCGTCAACACTGACTGGGCTGCAGCCACACAGTCGAGTATATAGCAAGCTGTGATAAAACGTGTGCCGATACTATTCTGTCATGGCCATCATTAAGGTTTTTCAGCAATTTAAACTAGTGTAACTCTGCCGGGTTACAACCACACTAGCTGGCCTTCTTTGGACCACTTTTGGTAGATGTTTGGATCACCCCACCTGCAGTTAGGCCTATTTTTCTTGCTCCCAGCACATCTTCAAGAACTGACTGTTCACCACCTAATAGGCTACTGCAAATCCCTTTCCTTGACAGGTGCCATTGTAACAACATGATCAATAGTATTCACTTTATCCGTCAGGTAATATTGTGGCTAATTGGAGTAAAAGACAGTTGGGAGTGTGTTGCTTTCTGCAATTCTGGTTATCTGGCAGTGTATCTGTTGTTACAATAAACTCTGTATAAATTGTCATATCATCTTCTTTTACTTCCAATGTCTGCTGTCTTTCAGTGCACATCCTGCCAGACAAACCCATGTCTAGGAAACCAACAGAAGTTTTTGAAGAGGACTGTAAGTTTTCCTTGAAATTGAAGAGAAAGAATCATTTGCTTCTGCTTATTTCCTCTGTTTTAGAAAAATTACAGTTGAAGACACGCGACTGTTGTCCACTGTGATGCTAAACAGGATGACATAAATGGACAGAGTTATCGTTTAGTGCCTCCAGGTAACTGATTGTCTCTTTCTTTCCAGTGGACTTCCTCAAGGCTTACCACAAGGCCCAGGAGGTGCCCAGCAAGAAATATTCAAGGCCACTTACTGAGAGTCAGGAGATTGGATGGGTGGCAACTCCACTGGTGAGGAAAACTCAAGTGTCAGTGTGTTCAGTTACCAGTTTATTAACTAGTAATCAAACTACAGGCTGAATTATAAGCAGAGGGCTCCCAGTGTAACTTGTTAACGTGCATGCAAATACATTTTCTGTTCCTCAACTGTAGTGAAGTCCCCTTAGTTTTGGTTTGTAAAACCTGATCATTCCTGAACTAAATGTATAGAAAATTGTATTTTAGGGAGAGTGTGCTCTTTAAAAAAAGATTAGAGACAGAGACATACAGAATTAGCTTTGACTTCTTCTTTTTCCCTCAGTCTCAAAAGGGGCTGAATACTCATGTTTTAAAATTAACTCCAACACTTTAAGGGTTTTATATGGCAGCTGATTTAAACTGTGTGGACAACTTTGTGCATAGAGATGCATTTTTTGGTAACAAGAATACACCACAGTAAAAAGCAGTTGTGGCTGGTTTATAAGTTTGTTAAAGTACCAAAGTTGATACAACTGGGAGATTTAATATCTGTAATAAAACTGTCGTAAATGAGTCACACAGTCATGTTGAGTGTGACGAGGAAGGGGTTTTCTCTGAAAAGGAACCATAGAGATTTGATTCTATTTCAAAAAAGAAAATATTATGAACCCCCCAAAGTGACCGTAGGGAAATTCCCACAATGTAAGCCGCTGTCCAACTGTCATAAAAAAGTGGACCCAACAAAAACTGATTGATTTGTGCACAAAAACCAGCCGGACTGAGTTTGCAATAGACTGTACATCAGTATTAGCTTTGCGACACAAGTTGTGTTAAGTTGGTTGGTGTATCAAGAGTCTTGGCAAAACATTTTAATATTAAATGAGGGTAATGGTGCTTTTATTTTACTAGGATCTGAATATGGCTTACACCATCACTAAAATGCAATAGCCTGTTAACAAGTCCCAAAACCCAGGCGTCTTTGGAACCCTGTAGCTCTGGAATATTTTTACAGTAGAAATTTCATTTAAAGTTTAGACAGGTCACAAGGCTTTAAATGCCATTTGCTTAAATCCGTGTTTTGATATCTTTTCAGAGTGGGTGGCATCAATGCCTAGTTTAAATTTTGAGCAATGTGCAGTTAACTTTGTCTCATCACTGTTTTTACTCTACGTGAAAAATTTATACATAAAAACGTAGGTATTTTTGTCCTCTTTCACAGTCTGAATCTCATTGCTGTGGGACTTGTGGGCTCTCTCTAACCTGTCACCAAATCTGTATAATAGCATGTACATGAAAATACATCAACTTGTTCAAAATGAGTTCATGCTTCACAGTGAAAGAATGGTCCTAATACAACTTAAACATTTTGACCTGTGACCGTTTCTTCAAGGGTCTAATCCTTAATCTGTCTGTCTGCTTTCTCACCTTCTACTGACAGGTGGGAATCACCATAGCAACCAGTGATTGGTACTGGACTAGAAGAACCATTGAATTAGGCTATCTACCAATATACATTTTCTAATCTGTTCTATTCACTGCAACACCATCACAGTAAAACGGACTTGAAAGCAAACCAGGACCAAACATAAAAACATATTAATGCCTAATCTGCATGACCAACTAAAAGCAAGTAGGCCCTTGTGGCAACGTACGTACAGAAACAGTATGGCTTCATTCAGAGCAATGACTCATGTATGGGGTAACAGTTTGCAGATATAATTCCTCAGCTAAGAATCAGTATCACATGGAGAAAATTATCAGGAAAACAACTGGTGTAAATGTGATTCTTATGGCTGACTTCAATCCCAAACTCTGACCAGGACCTCCTACAGAGCAGGTCAGCTGTCCAGCATCTGTTACCATGGTGACCTAGTCAAGTTAAAAGAGTGCCACCTTCATGACATTGATAACTCTGGCTTCAAGCTTAACTTACCTCACTAACTCATTCATCTTACTTCGTGGCACACTCCCCTGATCTTACTCATACACTAACTTCTAAATACTAACTGTCCATTTTTTCCCTCCCAGATCCCATCAAACCGTCACGACAGCAGACTCAACTTCCCCAGATGCCGTACGGACATCACCAAAAACCAATGATTTGGGCTGCCGCTTTAGTTCACGTGGGTCACCATGTACAGCTACACCAAGAATTTGCCTGACGAACATCAAATTAAACCATGAAAAGCAGAGAGAAGTGAGTTCAAATGAATTTGTTTATCATACAAACACACAGGTGTCAGCACAGTCTGCCCTTTCTGTATTTCCATCTTAGCAAACTAAGAAAAACACTTGGCAGGGGAAACATTTGCACAGGTCTATACAAAGCACATTCACCCAACCCATACTAATCATATTAATGAATAGGAAAGGGCAAAACTGACAGCTGCTCAATATTATAAAATGCCATGTCACATGGGAGAGAATCAATGAGTCAAGGAGCCGAGTTAGAAAAAATAAAACAGAATACACCAGACTCAGAAGAACACACAGTGTCAACCGGACAGCAGGGAGGTGTGAGTAAATACTGAGGTGTAATAACAGAGTGGGCACTAAATCCACCCTATAGAGACAATAGCGGCCACAGACAATAAAAACTTATCTATGGTCATTACTTAATTAACTTCTCTTTATGAGCCTTATGGAAATTGCGTGTAGTAAAGCAACTTGGGTCGCTCAATGCAATCCGCTCTTGACTTTAGTTGTCTGGTCCTTCAAACAGCCTTCTTAGCAATGAGACAGGACGTCTCTCTGTGTGGCTTGAAGCTGGTTTACGTTGTCCTCCATCAATCCTGACACATTTTATCGAAGGCATGTTATATATAAAGTGAAGAAGAACAGCTCGTGTTCCCCTACACAACTAGTGAGCAGGTCTGGCAAATCCTGCCTAGAAGCAATGTCCAAGTCCAGTCTGTTAACCAGCCTGTCAGCTTTTTACGAGCGACTCTTCATCTTCTTGCGTACAGACTTGCCCGGACGTTTCTGAAAGCCCAAGTAAAAGAAATTAGGTGTATTCTTACTAACTATATACTTCCATCTGACAAGTTCTCTACATGTAATAAATTACTCAGTGCCTTTTATATGTGTGTGTGACTCACATTTTGTTTTCCTCCTTTGCCTTTCTTCCCTCCCTTGGCATGAGCCACTTTGGCACGAAAACTGGAAACATCGTTGAAGCTCTCCTTGGTGTTCCACTTCTTTCCACTCTTTTTGCCTCCAAAGCCAAACTTCTTGTCCTTGTATTTTCTCTTAGCGTTGGGGCTGTCAAAATAACAGTAAAGTTTGAGGTTTTTTGTAACAACGCCACACATGTCAAGAGGAAAAATAAATGCTAAGCTTACAATTTATGATTGCAGTGTGCACGGTTGAAAAGTTCATGCCTTACCCCTTCTTGTTCATTGCTTTCTTTGACGCTTCAGAAGAATCTTTACCCGTTTTCTTCTCTCCTTCTAAGAAGTCCAGTTTGTCCGTCATTCCTACAAGTGAGGATGATCAGAAATGTTAAAACTTGGCTTGGATTTAGAAAAAAAACACACACAAAGATCATGTTGCAACAAATTACAAGTCACATTTTCCCAGTCGACAATATTTGACACTAATGCATTTTTTACTTTTGTGTGGTGAGAAAATTCTAAACAAATTTCAATATAAAAGCTCCAAGCTGCACATGTAAAAACCCACCTTTCTGGTATTTCTTTACAGCCGTCATCATCGCCTTCTTCTCCTTCTGTCTCTTCTGGATCACTTCTATTTGGACCTGACATAGAATCAAAATTCATGTTACTTCCTCATTTGTTAAATGGTTTGAATTGGCTTCTTTGTTACAAAAGTAAGAAATCTTTGCAAACTGGGACTGACCTTCTTGCCAAACTTCCTCTGTTCACGTAGTTTCTTGGCCTTCTCAGACTTCTCCAGACTCATCTGCTTTGACATCAGCTTTTTCCTGATCTAAACAGAGGAAGAAAATATTTCATTTCTTTGTTCTGACATTTGAATTCAAGCCTGACAGCAGGACAGAGCAACTGTACAGAGTTCATGAACCAAAAATGGAATGAGAATTATTATACAATCTGGGTGAGCACTTATAGGATGTAAAGGAACAAAGACTCTAACTGCCTCTTTCATGTAAATCTGAATTCACCGTTATCACATATCTGCTACCGATAGTATTGAACATGTGAAACAAGAAACAAGCAGCGGCTGTAGTTTTGCTCTTACGGAATATAATGATACGTCTGAATTACTAAATTCATCTTGAGAATAAAACTTCTTTTTCTTTAATCCCATTTGTCAAAACACGGTGTCATTCTTGTGCTGAAGAACCAGCTCACCTTCTGCATCTGCTGATCTGACTTGGCCATCTCTGCAAAGTAATCGTCGGGCCTCTTGGTGGCTATGCCGTGCTTGTTGAGGAGGGGCAGGGCCTCCAAGACTGCAGCTTGAGCTTGGCGGTAGCTGAAGTTCAACACAAACAAAAAGGACTTTGGATATGAACTCTGCAGCTGTGTCAAGATGTTTTCTAGCACACAGTTAATCTAGTAGCATGGAAGTGTTGATGTCAAATATAGTTTTATCCAGTAGGAAAACCTACACCACACATTTAAAGCAACCAGCATTCTCTGAAGTTCTTACTCTGCCCAAGTTAGTTCTCTGCACTCACTCAAATGCAAAATTAATATTTGACCATAATTTTGGATGTGTGTAAATAAACTTATTATTACTAGTCGTTACGGGGCGTACACACATGGAGACACTAGCAGCCTTGTGACAACCAGAAACCATGAAATGTCAATGAAATTCAGTGACATGTAACGATAACAGGCTAAACAAGTGTTGGCAATGCAAAGTAGGTGAGTAGCCAGTTATCTCAACTTTGAGGCAATTCAAAGAATGTGCAATCACTGAGTTTCCCAAAAGGAAAGAACATTCACAATTTTGTTTCCAACTACTTTAAACACAACAAAATGGAAGAGCAGTTCATCTTTGTGGTTTTCAACAATCCTGAACAACTGCAGACACAACCTACATATCATACCTGAATAATTTAAAGTCATGTTAAGTTACAGCTTTGATCTATAAACTGTATTACAAAAAAATAAAATGTGGGTGAACTGTCACTGTTGAAGTGTGAACCTTCACCAGTAACTGTCAGCTACAAATTGATGAGTAAATTGTTCTATTTGTGGATGGTGCTTAAATCTTGAGACAAAGTAGACAAGAAATCCCCCCCAAAAAAACTTCAAATTGTTGCATTTCCATGACAACTGGGCTGTTTAATTTTCTGAGAAAGCATGTATGATCCCAGCCTTCAGAACAGAACACATACACATAAACGCAACATCAAAAAAATTAAGTTATGGTCACTTACAAGAACATCTCCCTCTGGAAGTCATCGTTGGCATTGACTTCTCCATTGGCCAGAGCTGAAACTTTCCCCTCAACTTTGCTGAGAATGTCTTCAGCTGGCAGATTGGTCAGGTCTAACCTCTCCACCCAGGGAAGATTTTTACGCAAGTCAGCCAGACAATGCTTCATCCCCTCCTGCATGTTAACATAGTACAATTGCATATTAAACAACATATATTAGATAATGCTATTACAAGCCTACAACAATCTAACAGCCTTGTTCATCATGGTTTATAGGGTTCAGGTTTTCTGTATACCATAACTATCTGCTAATAGGAGCACACCAAGCTGGTCATGCTTTTAAAATAATAGTGTGTAGGATTTAGTGGCATCTAGTGGTGAGGTTGCAGACTGCAGTCAACTGAATACCCCTTGCCTCGTTCTCCCCTGCTAAAGGCTAATTAATGCTTTACACGTTTGCATATCCACACGGCTCTGCACGACGTAAATTTTGTCATCAGCCCAAGTTTGCATGCAGCCCAAAATTTGTGACTACGTAGACTATAAACAACGCACAGCAAATTTGCATGTATCAAAAAAAAAAAAAAGGTGTTTAGAACAAATGCTTGTTTTGAGGAGAGACTGCGTAAGGAGATTATTTGTCATCCACACCTTTATCATTTATTTGTATGAATCAATGAATTGTTTATGACTGAAGTAGTCGCTACAGGACTTTAGAGGTACTTTGATTTGTACATGTATTCCATCAATAGTACCAACAAGCAGTGGGATGTTGTAAATTCTCTAGAAACCCCCATGCACTAAGTCTGCCTACTATGTTTACCACGCCTCAGTAATAATCACAGACGTGGTGCAACAATCCAATCAGTAACCAGGTGCTATATCCAGTAAAAAAAAGTACAAAATCATTGTCAGCCATAGTACCCCTACATGTTAGTTTGTCACACACATGGGCAATGCGACCATGTGTGTGACAAACCAACCTTTACCTGTTAAATCAACTGAACCACATCAACTCAACTGTCTGCTGTTTGCTTTCCAAGTCTGCAGTAGTCAGAACAGTGGTCACTAAAAACATGAAAGCTCATCTCTAAAATACAGTGTTTGGCTTGTCTATTCTAGGCTACTCTAGAAAGATGGTAAGAAAACATCGTTGAAGAAGAATCGTTAACTGTTTAGAAATAAAGAGCTCATTCTAAGGTAAATGAAAACACAGCAAATTCTTATTTGACTATACATTAATCAAAACATAATTCTGAATATTATTTTTTATTCGTGCTAATAGATGCCATTAAAAACCCTCACACTGATCTTTTAATGGAGCTGCCATGGTTCGTTGGCACAATGGACGACACTGATGCTGAAAGCCGTCAACATTTGTTGATTTAACTTCAGTATCACTGCGTAAATGTTGTGCCATGATACCAGTCGTGCTTGTCTCTAGTAAAGACAATAGAGAAGACCTATTTGGCGCAAAGGCAATTTCAGTGCGTTTGCTTCTCTCTGTGTTAACAGATTGTATTTTAATACACCCAAATTGCCAGTAAAGCGGTTCATATTACAGATTTTTCTGTTGCTGTGACTAAACGAAGAATTAAAGAGAGACTGAATAATCGTTCATTAAGACTACATGTTAAACAGCAGTCGTTTACAAGCTGCTGCTTTGCATCGCTAAAATCCGATAATCGTAAAGTCATACACAGAAGTAAAAAAGACAACTGCTGGGCTATTATTTCAACTTTATAATCATAGAATTGTAAATTACTACCAAAGTAAAAGTACAGCAACCCAATAAGGAGAACAGGAGTTGATTTAGCTGCTCTGTGCTCGTCAAATATCTACCGTGTCCATGTTGTACTTGGTTAAATATACTGATCGAACAGCATCACTTGTTATTGGCTTTAATGGAAACTTGCATTTCTCCTGAAGCTGCACTACTGACTTAAATAACAATCCCCCTGTTTAAGCTTTTTTAATTTTTAATTAATTTTTTTACATCTTGGGAGTTTCCAGTTTAACTCTACTGTTTTGTACTTTACCATTCTGTATTGTACGGCAATAAAAGTGACATACAGTTTGTCAAAATAAAATGAACTTAAATACAATGGTCATTTAACACTTTGAGTTACTCACCACATTGTTGACGAACTTCTTGGATTTCTCCACCATTACATTCATTCCAGGTTTCAACAACCCTTTTGAGAAAGCTTCTTGAAGCTGAGGAGTACACATGTGGTTAGGTGCATGCATTTAGTTTTATGCTGAACACACATTGTCACGTGAGGGCTTTAAGTACATTCACAACACGCTAAAGCAAAGCTCGACAGTCGTATTAAACATGAACATGTAGGCTCCATACTGCATTATCTGCTCCTCTACCTTCACCTGCTGTAAACAAAGAGTGTTATCTGTCTCATTTACTGTCAGAAAAACACTTCACAGAATCCAACAGAAGCAGCAACGAGATTTACTGGCCGCTATGTTCGACTCTTTCTAAATAGGAGATATAACGATGTTCTCTTTGGTCCAACGGGGGTCTGGATAGCGGCTGTTAGCATTATGCTAACGTTGTCGGTGTAAACTCACCTCACTGTCGGACAACTCGCTGTACTCATCCTCTGACTCCTGGCCGAGCTGCGCCTCCTCCTCTGCGGGCTCCATGCTGCTGCTATCGATAACCATAAGATGGAAATATGGGACGTAGCGGTCTTAAAACCACTCAGTAAACTGCTGAAACTGGACGTACGTCTCCTCACATGTACGGAGCACTTCACGTGGGGAGGAAAGGACGTCACTGCGCGTTCTACCAATACAGTCCGCCGGGTGGAAACCATGTGTGCGAACAAACGTTCCTACCTGGAAACGCTGAAAAGCAAATATGGTGGCACTTTAATACACATTTGTTAAAAACATGAACGATTAACTTGGTAAAAGGTGAGCAGAAATATTATATGTATATCTTTAGTGCAACTTTATCATCGTATTACTTTTTTTTTTTTTTTTTTTTTTAAATTCCCTTGTTTGTTTACACATTCTAATACAGCCTGCAAACTTGACTTAACCCTTTAACCCAGATATTATATTAAGACAAGTCCTGTTACCCTGCATTACTCAGGTTCATCGGGAAAATCTGGATTAGTTTGGCTTTTCATATATACACTTTTGTAGGGTCTTGGCTTTAAATTTGTTAGAGAATATAATATTGCTGGTTTCCAACCGTGGCATTCAAGTTATTTAGTTTAATGCATATTATATGTTGCACTGCACAGTCTTAATAAATATATTTATCAGGTAAATTATGCATAATCATTAATATTGCAGGATCATAACCGTAGTATTTTATTTAGTGTCATAAATGTGTGTTTTGTATAATATTATAGGGTTTTCACCACATAATTTAAATTACTCTGCAAACGTTACATAATAAATAATACATTTGGGTCTTGATCCCTATATTTAATTTACTAGAATTAAATTTGTATTTGTAATTTGTATTCTTTATAATATTATAGGTTTGTAACCACTGTATTTGAGTCACTCAGGAAAATTTATGTAGAAATTATTACATTAGGGTTTTATCCTTACTGTTCAAATTTAAAAAGTAAATTCAAAACACCAATGTTATTTTTCTACTGGAAAACACTTTGGCTTAATGGCTTTAAATATGCTTTGTAAATAATGATGATTTAACTAATATTTACATTTTGCATTTTTGCATCATTTATCTTTTTGTTTTAACCTTGTCTATGTATAATTTTATGTATATTTATGATTTTGCCCCTTTTGTATCCTGCTTTAACCTTTTCTGTAAAATCACTTTGTAAACCTTTGTTTTTAAAAGTGCTACATAAATAAAGCTTCTATCATTGACATTATTATTAAAAATAAATCTAACTTTACTTCTACGGGGTGTGTAATGTTAAGGGAATCCTCTTGGAGGTGCAGTCGTGCACCTCAGCCAACTGTAACTGTATGCTCTGTATCTACTGTAATGTTCAATAATACGACAATAATGTACAACAACACTCGTGGCAATAAAGATAGATAGATAGATAGACAGATAGATAGATAGATAGATAGATAGATAGATAGATAGATAGACAGACAGATAGACAGATAGACAGATAGATAGATAGATAGATAGATAGATAGATAGATAGATAGATAGATAGATAAATAGATAGAGCTGAAGTTTCATAGATCAATAAGGAGCAAGGAGCAGCCAAAGCCTTCTGTCAAACTTGCCAAAATTACTATGCAAATCAAAGTTCACAATCAATTCTCTCAAAGATTCTGATTTAAATCTTTATGAGTCTGATCGTGCAAATGAGGCCTCATGAGTTTCATTTGCCACCTCATCAAGAAAGAAACTGTCGACATCGCTTTTCCATTTCTCAATTCCTGAGTCAATTTCTGTCACTTTGACACACCACAATTGAGAAAAATGTCTGCAGCTTTGCCCCAGTGTCACTGGACGTTTGGCCTATGGGAAGGATCACGGCAGATATGGCCATGAATATGTGCTACTCTGACAAAAAGTTCCTTTCTGCACACGTCTGCCTGTGATGGTTTTATAATAGATGCTGTTTATTAGATGATTCCCTCTTTCTACTTACAGATGGGCACTCCTTTGTGTGTCGTCTGTGTGGATGTTTGTTGCGTCTGTCGGTTTCCTCCTAGATTTATGTTCAAGCTCTTTTCCTTCCTCATGCTGGGAATGAAACTGACCATTGAGAGGTCAGGTCAGATGTTACAGGGCAGCGGTAACCATGTGAACTTTTCCATAAACACTGACATCAGTCTAGTATAATCTTGTGGAGGTTCCTATGCACCTCACACACATTTTGCTGTTTATTTGAGAGAAGTCAAGGGGATGTCTGCAACGGCCATCAGGCCCAAATGTCCAGAGTTGAAGAGCACTGGGAATGGGAGTTGCAATCATTCACTTTTATGCTGGCTAAAGACAGTTTGTATTCATCTTATGTAGTCACGTAGCAGTCGTGAGTGGAGGGCTTGCAGTTAGAGCCAGAGAGTGCAACTGCTGAATGCTAATGGTGTGCTTTTGCCAGTGACCATGAAAGTAACTTGATCTTACTCAAAATGTCACTTAAAAGGGATTCATCTCAAGTGGTCAAGCGAGGATCTCAACCCTACCAAGGCCTGACAAGCATTAGAGTGTGCATACTAAGCCTAAGAGTGTGTCCAAGAGATCGTTTAACATTCGGTGTGGTGAGGGGTGACGAAGCGCTTCAAGGATTATTCAGTTAATCGATTAGTTGTCAACTATTAAATCGTCAACCATGTTTTAAAATTAATTATTTTAAGTAACTTTTTAAAGATGATATCTGATTCCAGCTTCTTGAATTTAAACATGTTCTGTTTTTTTAAATTTTCTGTGACAGTAAAGTGAATATCTTTGGGCTGTGGACAAAACAAGACATTCGCAGATGCCATTTTGGACTTTAGGGAAACACGATGGACATTGTTTTTTTGTTTGTTTGTTTGTTTTCACCATTTTCTGACATTTTATAGACCAAACAACTAATTGATTAATCAAGAAAATTACTGACCAGTAACTCAACAGTGAATATAATCATTTGTTTCAGCCTTTGAAATAAAGCATTTGGGGGTTTATTTGTGCTTTTAAATGGAGAATACAATAAATGGTCGACGTCATCTGTGTTTTTATTGAACAAATATTGTTCTCCCTGGAGGGCAGTCTGATATCTGCAAACTCTTATTTTATGCAGTGATGTTTTATTAGTTTGGTGGCACTCGAGATCAGTCTTGGTCTTTAAACCAATCACTGCAATGTTCGTTTATTATGGGACTTGCACTGGCCTGGTCTTGGTTGTGACTTGTTCTTAATTTAGGTGGTCATGACAATAACTCCCCAGTTCATGAATAATCAAAATGCTTTTAACCAGAAACCACAGGAGAGAAACACCTGCAGTTGGCATCATAGCAGTTGTTTCCCATTTTGTTTCACTTGTCATCATGAGTTTCTCTTGACTGCAGGCCACTGAGGTAAATTGTATTTTTTTGGAACATATCTGAAGCTGTGTAATTCTGAAAGAAATACAGGAGACGTTGGCAATCTGGTGTGTAATCTACTCCCATTGGGAATAAAAACTGCATGTTATGTAGGTTTGTAGGACATTACCTGTGTGCCTGCTGGGGTTTTTCTACCTTGTGTTCTGTTTCTCAGAATTTATAATTGAACAGAAAACAACATCTATAGTTTTCTGGTGGATTAACAAGCAAAAAAATAAACTTCATATAATGCTGCATCCTGAGAAAAAGCTTTATATTGTCATTTTATGTTACTCTTTCACCATACTCTGCAGCTTTTATATTTGTAATATGGCACGTTAGTATGATCATGACTGTGATTTTCAGGATCGAACAGAAGCACCTTGACCCGAAAAAGAGTTTGCAGCCATCTTCGAATTGGCAAATCATTTTTCTCGTAGCTGCAGAAAAAAAGACATCCAAAAGTATGTGTTTCATATGGCATGCTCCCATTACATGACACTAGACCGCCTGTATTTTGAGATGTCCGTAGTAGCATGGCTGAAAAATAAGCTTGCAGTTACCATCAATTAAACTGTTCTTCCTTCTTTACTTTTTTTTTTTTTTTAGACATACAATGTACTGTCAGGACATGTTTGCAAAATTCTCTTAAGATGTTTTCAGCAGGCATTTAGTTTGGCATTACCGAATGCAAATTTATTTTATTATAGAGCTCAAGAGAAGTTACTTTCCCGCTAATGGCAGATAAACACAGGACAGAAGGAAGTCTAGGGACTTCTGTGACGACAACCACTGTTCATTTGAGATGTCATCAGTCTCTTTCAGTGGCTTATCCCCCTCGTCCTCAAAGCTGAAACTGTCTGAGCCCCCTGAGAGTGACATTCTTTCTATTCTGATGGAAATCGATATTTACGATTTGTACATCACCACCCTTAATGCCTCCCATTGTCTGCATGGCCAGAGCCCTTTTCTGTGACATCCTCAGAAGGAAAAATACCATAATTTCCATTTCTGTCATTATAATCGAAAGAGCCAGACAGAAATGCAGTCCATTGAATTCGCATCTCGCTGTCACTCATCATCTCAGGGCGACAGGCTGCTTCCTGACAGCAGATTGAAAATAAGTTTGGATTCACTCTGTCGAGCTCCTGTCTTAGAGTTATTCCTAGCTGCTGGAGCTTTGGACAGAAAAAGAATATAGTCATGAATGTCTGGGTCTAAGTTGGATGAGTGGTTTAGCTCCTGTGGCACTCAATCAGCCTGAGGAGATTTGGGGATGAGCAAGTAAACAATAGTCTGGATGAATTACTGGGAATACTATTTCAGGTCATTTTGTCCTGATCTGTCTTGTCTTGAGTGGATGTTCATTCCCTCTCCCTCCATCAAAACATGCGTGAGATGACTGCTGAGGAGTTAGCCTATACCCTTGGATTACTCTCACTAGACTTATGCTGCTGTCTGTCTGCCACAAGCAGAGCTATTAAGCATCCAATATCCACGACCTCCAAGGACTGGGCTAAGTGAAAAGCTCACACAAAGACTGTCACCAGTTGTTTTGGGAATCATTTGAATATTATTTATGCTCGGCTATATTTCAGGATGGTGTGACTGGCATGTTTTGGCACTCCGACTGGATTTTTGTGCAACAGGACACCCACACACCCAGCAGAGTAAACAAGACTAGATCGGCAGCCATACTGAAGCCTTTGTGAGGCTGCACTTGGGTACTTTGGTGCTTCGAGCTAAATGCATATCAGTGTGCTGATATTTAGCAGATACCATGTTTACTTTGTTAACCATGTTAGCTGGTGCTTTGTCCTCACAATCCATGCACCTTTTTGCATCCATCTCTGGCTCCAGAGCTGCATGTTTCTGATCTGTAGTTACTGGCCTCACCAACCTGCTCAGTAGTTATTGTTTGTTGTGGCTCAAAGATCTTCTTTTTTTTCCGCCACTCCCTTTGGGTTTCCTAGGCAAAATCCTGATAGACTATCGGCTAATGTACTTATATGATAATAATAAACACTCAGACTCCTAAAATTCTTTATTATAATCTAATTTATCACACAAATACTCATTCATATTAGACTCAAGGGGCGAATAGTGGACGGATTACCTTACCTCTGCCTAAGACTGACTCTAGAGGAGAACAGTATTCTATAGGTCAGTTGTGTTTTGGAACAGTCTTCCACAGGAGGTTCAGGTAATTATCAGAAAGGCTGGTTTTAAAAAGAGATTAAAAATGTATTTGTTACTAACACCTCAACATTCTTGTTCATCCTGATTGTGGGAGGTTGGGTCATGTGATACATGACTTGTATTTTGTTTTTCTTTATTTTTAAGAAAATAAGTATTTTCTATGTATTTTTATGTATATATATTTCTAATCTAACATGTATTATCTTTTATGTATTATTCCATATTATATTATGTATGTCCAGGGTGTCCCCTGTCTTCACCCTAAGTCGGCTGGGATGGGCTCCAGCCTCCCCGCGACCCTGGTGAGGATTAAGCGGTGTATAGATAATGGATGGATGTTGCCTATGTCCTGGGCTTTTCACACCAGTTCATCCAGTTGTTGTTGAGACATTTTACTCAACACCCTTAAGTGTCTAATTCATTGTGTTGTTAGAGGAAAGTAACTGGATCACTGAAGTCACCAGGGTTCCTCCTCTGTCCATGATGGATATCTATACGAAATTTCACAGCAATCCATCTGATACTTATTGAGATATTTTACAAAAGCAAAAGACCACTCTGCCAAGTCACTCTGAGGAACAAACTGGCTTAATTTCTCATTGCACACTGATGCTTAGGGATTTTGCAGGTTATATAAAACACTGGCTTTAGCTCTCAGGGATAATGTATAATTTATCCCAAGTGCCATTACCACAGAGTAAAGAATGGGTAGAATGTGTGTGTTTAGTCAAATCAGCATTCATGAATGGCCCTCCTGATGGTTTTGATAGTCTTTCCGGGATAGGACGGCACATAAGAAGAGATGAACAAAGGAGACAAGAGTTCATGGTCGTGTCCTTGTCTCCTGCTATCACCGCTCACCTACATCCTTTTGCTCCATGTTCGGTGTATACTGACTTAGACTGAAGTGCACTGGTAAAGGTCACAGATACTTGTAAATGAGTAAGTGCATGAAATATAGTCCTCTGGAAATTTTGAGTTCTGTTCAGAAGCTTCTCCTGTGATATGAAAAACAGTTTAAATTCAGGGTCTACCGATTAGTTTTCTCTTAGAGTTTCAGCCACATCTCATGGCCTTCATTAACAGATTAAGTATTAACTGTTATTTGGGAGATGGTTCAGTTATTCTGGTTGTTTCTGGTGAAGACTCAATTCTTTATATATATAGAAATGTGTATATTATTGAATAGGACGCCGCTTCCGAGAGAGACTTTTTGACAAACTGCTTTTTCTGGGAATTGTTCAGACTTCAGACAACAGAAACAAAGATCAGCTATGAATGGAATATGCTGTCAACTGAGTCCTCAATTGAAAACTTTTAGACAGGTCTCTAACCCTGAGCTGAGACCACAAGTTTTATCTAAAATCCTGACATCGTTCAACCATCCATTAGGCCAGCTGACAAGTTTAGTTTGGATTGAAAAAGTCCAGTCCAGTCTGTACCGTCCATGCTATAGTAACCATGTAATTTATGCTGGCCAGGTGACAAAGTACTTTATAATTTAGCCTATAGCTCATCAGGTGCTCATTAAGTGCTTTATAGAAACCCTGGCCACAAAGCCACCAAGTGCCAAGGTGAGATCGAGTGATCCAGAAATCGCCGCTCAATGACTTATACCCTTAAGACTGAGAATTAAATGCAGCTCAGTGCTCAGCCCAGAACCCAGGCAGATGTACGTCCCAGTTTTCTCTGGCCCAGCTTGAGCCTGCTACACAGAAAGCAGCTGAATCATGATGAGGGATCACAGTGGAACAGAGATAATAAGCTATGATCAGGTCTGTAACCTATGAGCAAAGGGGGCAGTGAGGAAAAAGTAGTAGTCAACACAGACAGAAAAAGTAATTTGTGCTCGTTTATCCATATGTTATCCAGATGGTCCCTTTTTTTTTTTTTCCCTTTTACACAGATTCTTAGGCCTGAGACCAGAGCACTCTTTGTAGAGGATTAGTTATAAGGCTACATTTGAATGAGCAAATCACTGATATTAGCAGCCATCCACAAAGAGTTTGAATTTTTTGTGTGACACTGCCATCCGCCCATACTCCTAAAAGCCGAGCTGCTGTGGTCTACTCCCTCTCCGTCACTTTCAGCTGTTACCCTCTTCAGCTCTGGCAAATCAACCCTTGCTGGTTAATGTTAACCGATGCACCAGTATTAG
This sequence comes from Stegastes partitus, assembly GCF_000690725.1. Lineage (NCBI taxonomy): Eukaryota > Metazoa > Chordata > Actinopteri > Pomacentridae > Stegastes > Stegastes partitus. The sequence goes on from NW_007577889.1 coordinate 621,793, forward strand.
ACCTTTGATTTAAAACTACAGAAGGAAATGTACCAAACACTAATAGCATTGTGTAGGCAAGGGGCTGAATTTGGCAGACTTTATATGTAGTAACTTCCATCTTTAAGTGAGCCCAGGTGGTTATGTGACACACCATCAGTCATTTTTAGCTAATGCCCTTAAACAGCATATAATATGTTCAAAACCCTCTTGTGGCGATTGTAATTATGACTGAATCAAAGAAGGTTGTTAGGTGTTGTTAGAGAGTAGCGAAGTCTCTGTAGGGTGGAGTTCACATCATAGACTGTATATGGACGTAGCAACCGGCCCTGAAAAATGAAGCCAACCTGGAAGTGTCAAAAACCTGCAGTGCCACTATGACCAACAGGTGCTGGCTCCAAAAAGCTCCCATAGAGCCCAGCTCTAAAAAGGAAAACACAGATCACAAAACACAGCTTTTCTACAGCTCACGTTTTCTTTTTTTTGTTAGTTTTTGTGGTCAAACCCAGAGATCGGGTGGCCAATCTGAAAATAATTCAATATTGAATTTTATATAAACTGGCAAAGTTTTGGTCATATGATGGGCATGGCTATCTGATTAACAGTGTTTTCTGGGATGATTGACAGGTCATAGGGAAGAGGCAGCTATTCATTCACCATAATGTGATAGAAATGTGTGATCACATTTTTTGTAATTTATTTTTGTTGTAATGCATTTTATGCAAAAATCTATTTTTGTGTTTTTTTTGTTTTTTTTTTAATGAGTGATGCAAATGTTGTAGTACTTCTTCCTGCAGTGTAGACTGGAAGAATAAACAGTCAGAAGATGAGATATATATAAAATGTGAGAGGCTGAAGAAAAAAATCTTCTCCCCTAAATATGACGACGACAGGCCTTTCTTTCTTTAAGTGCTTAAAAAACTATACATGAAATAGGGAATGTTTCTGCTGTTGATGCTGATACTGTGATGTCTCTCTTCACCTCAGGTGTGTCTCATGTTCACTGTGAGGATCTTGAGTGAAGCAAACAGAAGGAAAACCTCATCTGAAGCCATTCATCTGGTTGTGATGGAGACTGAATGGCCATCATCCTCAGTGAACCACTCCCAGTTCAGCTTTCACTTACAGAAGGACAGAGCAGCTGTTTCAGCAGTTTGTTATTCTCTGTTCTTAGTAGTCACAAGTTCTGTTTATCGCCTTTAACTTCATCTCTGCTGATGCTGCATAATTACAATACGGAAAACATGTTGCAGTCATTTATAGCAGAGATGTTGCACTGAAACATCAAGACATTCAGGACAAGAGCTTCATTATACATTTAAAAACTACATTATTTAACAATTCTGAACTGGGAAGATGTGTCAAAGTATGTAATAAATTGATGAAATAAATTTGTTGCCCAGCTTAGAGTGTAAACAGTCATAAGATAAGGGTGCTCTATGAAAAGAGGGAGCTGACACTGCAGTTCAACATTATTGTGATTACGGTAATGGATGAGGAGGACATCAGTGCTGCTCTTCCTCACAGGGATGAAGAAGGAGAGAAGAATCTTCACTTCAGACAACCTCAGCTGAATGTCCATGTTCTCTGTAGATCTTAGATCACATCAGACGTAGATATTCCCAATGAGCCACATCACGGCTGGAAGGAAAAGACACAAACAGTGAGACAAAGCTCTAAAAGGTTCTTTTATTCCAACTGCTGGAACATTAAATGAGAGTGAACACAGCAGGATTTGACTGTAGCACAATAGAAAGTGTGATGGTTTTGGCAATTTTTAATCTTAAGGAAATGTTTGTTTCCCTGGATGAGGTCAAAGAACATTTTACTACCTTAGAAGGGCAATAAAGTTTATTGGTTTTATTCCAAAGTGTGATTAATAGAGAAAAAGGAAAAACATCACTCTGATCACATGCGTTTCTCAGTTATCTAATAAAACACTGTAGTAGAGAAAACAGTCTGTTGGACTGATTGACATTAAATAACAGACAGTAACTGTGACTGACCTCAGAGGTTCAGTGTGATGCTCATGTCATGGTGATCAGACCTCAGTAACTTTACTGTTTCTGAAAGAGAAGGAATCATTTCAACAGATGTTAGTTTCAGTGAAATGAACAGAATCTGAACTGAACTGAGCTTCAATCATTGAACTGAGAGACTGACACTAATCAGTGTTCTGTGGTGTAACATTAGCTTGATTTTGTTTCTATCTGCTGATCATTCCTGTCTGCCATGAGACCACAGCAGTTAACAGGCTGTATTAACATCATTCATCTGTTATGATTGATCAGCTGTGACCTATAGGAAATTAGTCACAGACAACAGGTAGCTAATTTATGACGCTGACAAATGTGATTTAGCATCAGTGTTAACTAGTCAGGAAATGTAGCCTGAGATTTACAGAACAACTTTAAAACACGATCATGTTTTGCCATCAAAGGCTCCACAGTCTGATGTTAACTTACAGTAACTTCAGCTACAGTATCGCAGGTCGCTGCTTTTATATGTAACATCGTCCAGATGTGGAAAATGAAAACAACCAGTTACTGAGACAACTTCAACACTCACCTGTACAGTTTAGCGCCACTCTTGGAGGCTAACATTGTTAGAATGAGCGTCAGTAAGCAAAACAGCTGCCGGTAAATGTGGGCGGGCAGAGAGTCCTCGGCTCCCAGTCAGTGTGACCAATCGCTGCTCTCCAGCTCCGCCCTCTCACAATATTTTTTTTTTTGTCTCTGGCTTCAAAAATCCACGATGTCAACCAGGAAGTAGCAAAACCCTGGCTTCATTTTCTTGGTGCAGAAACCAACGAGTGACGTCACGGTAGCTACGTCTGTCTTTCTTATACAGTCCATGGTTGACATGAACAAAACACCTGACTTCACCTTCATAACAGTTTATCTGTGACATGTCTCCTTCCGCCTGAGTGATATCAGAGAGAAGGAACAAACAATCTGTGTGGCCGTTGTGATTATTAGATTTGTCGAATATCTAAACCAATTTTCAGTGTGATTGATGAAAACTGTGCAGGAAGTCATGTCCTTATGAAATATCCATTTTGACAGGACTGGACAAATGAGAAAGCAAAATTTTGCAAAGAAGGAAATTAGATGTTCATTTCTAACCTTCTTGTGCCGCCTTTATTTCTTAACTGCATTATAAGCCGACTATGCCAGAGCCAACTCTTGCCTGGTAGCGTTTAGTATGACAGTCCTGTGTGAAACTCCGGATGTTTTCTCATTGCATGCACATGGTGTTGTCTTCTGAAGATGGGTGTGAGGAGAGGTCCTTTAAGTCAATAAATGGAAATTCAACAACAGACAGCCAATACTAGTGAGCTGCATACAACATGTACATACAAAAGATCCTCGTTTACTTCACAAGAAACCAGAAGGATGTGTGGATTGTCAAGATAAAAACATAGAAATTCATAAGCAATACCAGCCCTGAATGGTAAATGTTTATTGCACCCCATAAGCGGTCAGCCTAGGGGTTAAGCGCTTGTGAAGATTTACCAAGAGCCGATACATGTATCACATGCACACTCACATGACAGAATTATGTTTTAGTCACAGTTTTTGTAAAGTAAATCAGCACAGTACAGCACAGCACTCTCAAATTGTCACATATGAGTGCTTTGTCAGGAACCCTTGACGTCACATATGAACACAAAGGATAGTTCATGCACATGTTAAAAGGTGTCATCTGTATGAATGTAACCGAGTAGTTTTGGTGCTTCACCTGACAAACGTGACCAGTGAGTGAAAACAAAACTCAAGCCAAAAATGGAAATGAAGCTATTTTTGTAAGTTAAGCAACGTTTGTAAGTTATCGCTACAGCCCTTTGGTAATTGTGAGGGAGGCTTGTAGGGGCTTTCCTGGGGTGGGGGAGTGCAGCGTCTGCCTGCAGTGTTAAAGGACTTGGTGTGGATGGACACACTCTCAAAAAGAGAATCCAGAGCAAATGAATAGTTGTCTAGTGGAGGCAGATTGTTGGTGGCACTGGGCATGGCATGTGACTGGGAGTGTGGCCTAACTGACTGTACGGAGGCAGTGGAGCCCAGTGGACAGGTTACAGGCAGTTGGTCAACTCAGAGGTCTGGCAAACTGTCGACGTAGGAGAACTGAATCTGATGCACAGGGTGGAACTTGGAAGGAAGCATTAGCAAAGAGTAGAGGTTGGCCAAGGCGATACCAACACATGCATGGGCAGAAGAATGCAGCAGAGATTGGAGGGCTGAGTTGTGGTTTTAAATGCTGCAGAGAGTTGATTGAAGAATGTGAGTGAGATTCTGCCAAGATCATGACACGAAACTAAGTGGAAATAATAATGGTCTGACACTCGACGCAAACTTCAGTCTTCTGGGTGAAGGTTCTGAGACTTACACCACCGCAAGCCCTCCAGCCTCCTTATGAGGTTCGTTTAAATTGGAAAAACTATATACCTCTGTTAGTGTCGAATTTGGACATCAACGCCAAAGGACACCTTGGGCTCATCTCTGAGATGCCTGCTGCTTTGACAAAACAGCAGTATTTGATGCCCTGGGAATGATAATGTGTCGGTCTCACTACGTTAGGACCTTTTGATTTCTTCACCCTTTCACCTGCAAAAATGTTTTTTGTCCTTAAGTGTAATAGACCTCATGGCAAAAAACCACATACTAATTGGCAATATTATACCCCTATTGCATTCACAACCCACTAATTCTATTGCTTCATATGAGCTGTAACATACCCTTACAGAGTGAAAAATAATAGGTTTCACAAGGCTGCCTGGTTGGCTTTCAAGGGAGTGTTTGACTCTCCAGCCAATTAGTGTGCAATTTGCCCATATGGCCAGGTGTTCTATTGCTCAACCGAGGCATTTTATGTATCAGCACTTCTCTGTGACTTTCTTTACTCACCCCCCTCCCATCATCTGCTGTCTCCTTGTCTAAATGAAATGAAAATTGCATACTTGCTGCACACTGTTGTGGTGAATCACTGAATTAGGACACACACACGGCAGCTGTGCAAAATAATACCTCTCCCTCTGAATAGTGAGCTTGCTCTTATTTTCTCTTGCTTGTTCACAGTGTCCCTCCTGTGTGTATCTATGCCAAGTCCAACAACCAAACTGTCTTTGGTGAAAGGGATGCAAGCCTCTACCAAGGATAGTTAACTCCCTGAGAGCTCAAGTTTTGGAAGACTTCCCTATTTGGCAATTGTGTAAACAGAGACGCTATAATCAACCCCAGTTGTTCATTCAGTATTTTTTTTCATTTTTTTTTCTTCGCTATCCTCTGCATTCTTCTATAAGGGTGCTGAAGTCATCCTCTTCTGGCCTCTTCTGGCTGGACAAAAAGTAGATGCCAATCAGAAGGAAGGTGTTAAGAAATAGAAGGTGTTTTCCATGAAGTCTTTAGCCAGCCCGATGCTTCCAAAAAGGCTTAGAGACATAAACACAAGGTTTGATAGGTTCAAAGACTGCAGCTATATAAAGCAAGAACTGCACCTGATTTGATTTTTAAATTTGGTCAGTATCCCCATTTGAAGCAGTCTTTAATTTGAAATGGCTCCCAGCGTTCCTGCCACATTTGTAACACTGCCTGGAAGCCCAGACCACTTGCACATGTACATTTGCAATTTTGCCATGGGCGCCAAATTTGCAAAACATCAAATTTTGTCAAACTGAGCAAACCTTCAGGTCAGGGATGATCACTGGTGACAAGAACTGGGTCTATGGCTAAAACCTAGAGACCAAACTAAACTGACGAAGGCGTATCAGGTCAGGATTGTTGCTTTGTTCAACATTCATGGGATTGTGTGCAATTAATTAGTCCCTACTGTTCATTCTGAAGCATCTGAAGGGAAACACTCGGTGCAAATGACCTGAACTGTGGCGTGTGCCATCAGGCAAACGGACACCCACTCACGGTGCAATAAAATTGCTCCTCGGCCACCCTACTTGCCAGATTGGGCTCACGGTGACTTTTTTCTTTTTCCTATAATGAAATGAAATTCAAGCTGAACTGTACTTTGACATAGGGTAGGCTGGGTAGGTAGGAGGTCCAGCACGCTTTTGGAATGACGTGTTTATAGATTGGGACTCCCAGTGAGTGTTCTAAATGTGGCAGGAGCACTAGGAACGGGGTATCACTGCAGAAGGAAACTGCTTTGGTGGGGATAGTGACCACATTTAAATCACATGTGGTTTTTGCTTCTTATAGGGGAAGTCTCAGAACTTCTTGATTGTACCTCATACATTATATATGTACTACGTAATGTTTAAGTACTTATATCTATACCTGCATATATTTTAACAACACAAATAATATTGCGAAGCGGAACCCAATATTTGAAGCTCCCAACTACGTTTTATTTGACTGACATGGGACCTAAAGAGCATCTTACTGGAATAAAACTGTTTTGCATGTCTTGTTTTTAATATGAATAAAAAACACCCATTCATAGTATAGTTACATCAAACACAATGAGACCTTGATATTTCACCTTTACACTTCATTGGTCTACACATGTGTAAGAAACCCAATTATCAACTATTAGCAGTCATCTTTGGACCTTAATGCTAAAATTAGGCATGGACCAATCAATAATAAAGGGACTTTTTTGGTTGTCAGTGGGTGACAGATAAGATAAGAGACACACCAGTCTTCCAAAACTTGCATCCTTTCAAGATGGAGATATCACAGATCTGTAAAGAAGTACAGACTGAGGCGGCTGTTGAAATGCAGCAGTAGAGGTTATTCATCCCTGTTCATTCATCTGTGCGCTGAGCTTTTGGGATTTGATCTAAAGTGGTCTCCCGGTGGACTCTAATCAAACGTTTAGAGGCACCTTCCTCCCTTATTTCCTTGTTTGCTTTCCTCTTTCCTGGCCTCCTCTCCCTTGTTCCGCCATTTCTGCATTCTTCCTCTATCCTGACGCTGATTAGAAGCGAAGAGACAAATTAATCGGGGAGCACCAGGTTGCCAGCGTTCTCTGACGGAGGACATCCACAGAATTTTTAGGGGAAATGCAACGTCGACTTCCATCAGCACTAAAGGGTGTGTGTGCATGTGTGTGCGGGTGTGAGGGAAAGTAAGGGTAGGAGCAGTGCAGGGCCCATGCATAATCACCTTATTATATCCCTGTGAATGGAATAGTGAATTGATCTGATTAGAGGTTGGATGAGAAGAGAAGGCAAGGGGAGAGGCCTGGCATGCTGAGCAGCTCCAAGTGAAGGATGAGGAAAGAGGAGTGAAGGTTAGGAAGGGAGGTAGGAGGAAGAAAGGAAGGAGTATCACAGGGAAGAGCAAGGACAGATGACGGAGGAGATGAGGAGAATAGTGACTAAAAGGTGAAGAGAATAGAAAATAAATTGGGTGAGTAAGAAATAAAGGAGAGAGGAAGGATGGAAAGAGTGAGGAGGAACATGCCAATGAAAGTGAAAGACCAAACAATCTCACCGCAAGGTCCATTTAATGTTCTGAGGCTTTTCATTGAATCATGTGATCTTCCTCAACAGACGGTTTTACTAGTTGTAATGGAATTGTACATGTTAAGAATTCTGCTTTTATGAGCACTTAAGGAATTCTTGACCATGTTATCTGTTTCCAAGGTCGACAATAGACTTTAAAATGCAGCAAAAAAAAAAGTACAGGAAGATTCAGTTTTTCTGAATGCTGCTGGGAACTGACACAAAGATAGCACATTGGTCATTTTTTCCCCACAAGAACGCAATTTTCCTTTATTTGTTTAAGTCTTGGTGGCAATTTAGTTTCATTTTGTGTTTGATGACACCATGACACTTTCTGTATCCGATTCCTTTATCATATTATTTAATGTCACTTTTTGAGAGTAATATTCATTTTCAATTTAAATCTCAATTCCATCCCTTAGGCTCAGTCATTTAGCACTTTGCCATGTGATTGTGACTTTCCTGTTTTCAGTGCATTTACCCTTTTGAGTTTTCATACATGGCATTCTTCATTTACCCTGTGGAGCTTTCGGCAGCTAGTGGTGCCATTAAGCAACATTTTTACACGCTGGTCTGTGTTTTGTTCTCATACATGCACTGAGATGCAGAGGGCTGTGCTACGAGTCAATCTTTCCAGGCTTTCTTTGTGTAAGCTGGCGTGACAAAACCTAAAACCTCAGTGAGAGATGATGGGTGTCACGGCTGCAGTGCTAGTAGACGATAGCAGGAAGCTGTAGCTCAGATGCTGGAGTGTGTTGTTCACTGGGTTATATTTATTTAGTGCGCAACATACAGTTTGCTCTACTGTATCTGCACATCTTGGTTGTTTTCTACATGTAACATATAATATAACAGAGCCTAATAATATTGCTGTCAAATGCAATCAACGTGCATGAGCGGTAACACCAGAAAGAAGCCGCGGAAATCACTTGTGCGCAGGCGCTGCGAGCAATGTGTCCCGTCATGTGGTAGCAACATGCCGCTTTTGTTTACACATAATAGCCCAAGGTGCAGTGCGACTGATTTTGTACAGATGGGTCACAGATGATGTATTCCTTCGGCTGAGAAGTTGTACTGCTCATAGAGAGTCGTCAGGACAAAGAAAGGGAGATGTTTTTTACAGCTGATTTCAATGTAGAACTCTGAATATAACTATATCAAGAGTAGGTTACCATGGCGATCATGCTAGGCTAAAAGAGAGCCACCTTTTTAACACTGAATTGAATTGAAAAACTAAGGATTTAGGCTCAACATATCTTGCTAACCCATTAATTTTACTCTACAGCACAACCCCTAAGGTTTAAGTAATTTGTGACGCTACACTGCTCTTCTAGTCTACACAATACAACAGCCTACACACGAGGAGTTTAATGCATACGGCCTCAAGTATTACAATCACAAGTCTTATGGTCGTAAATATTGTGCATACTATGTGCATAGAAAATACGTCAGCGTAGACAGAAAAGAACGAAGACTGCCAGCAAGTAAACATGTTGCGACTGATGAAGCTTCACAAGATAAATAAGAACACAAGAACAAATAGGCTAGAGGAAGGTCTCACACGAGAGGTAATACATAAGGAATGTGTGTGTTAGACCTCAAGGATGCACACAGTATGTTTTGATATATACCAGAATTCAAACAGAAACTTTTGCTTTCTAACTCCAGAGAGCACCTTTAACATACAAGGCTCTTCTCATTTGTCTGTTTTGTGCCACTTCGTCTCCTCCGTCCTCTGTTCTCCTGCCTGTTACCTGGAAATCAATCGCAGCGTGCCACCTTGAAGGACGTCTCAATTCCTAAAAATGCGTCTCAAGGAAAGAGGAGGCTTGCTGGAGGAGCTTTGTGATTGAGGATGCACAGGTGTATCCTTTGCAGAATTCTTTTTGGTGTGACATAAAAGACACACCTGTTGTAATGTGCAAACCATGGCAGGAGCAGGACTTCATTCATTGTGCAGATAATATATATTACTTAGTCATAGCGTATATAAATTATATATGTCACTTTTAATTAGCAAAATGCTTTTTCATGTGAACATTTTAGCATTTCATAAAAATAAACATATTTTGGTTATAAACAGATGGGTGACAAATTAAAGGAAAAAACTGAATTTGAACCCTATAGTGAGGGGGTCTGGTGCTTCTGTTGTGCTATGAGGGGCATTTTACTGCAACTTGTCACTTCAAAAGGTAGGAGTCACTGCAAATACATGCAAAACTCTTCACCTTTATCCAGTGATGAAGCATTTTTATCCTGATGGGAGTGGTCTCTTCCAGGATGACAGTACCTCCATCTATAGGGCACGAGGAGGTCACTGAATGGTTGATGAGTTGTGAAAATGATGTAATTCACATGCTATAACCTTTACAATCAACATGTCTCAACCCAGTTGAATGGCTGTGGGAGATATTGAACCAACATGTCCTCATTAACACACCAAATGTGGAGATATCTGTTGGAAAAATGGTGTTGATCCCTCCAGTAGAGCTCCAGAGGCCTCACTAAGACCTGTCTGTATGTGCATGAGTTTTTTTAAATATAGAAAAAAAAAAAAGTATGACATCCATACATTCCTGCCACATTGTTATATGAATTAAATTGTGAATAAATTTATACTCTAAGTTGTCATGAACGCTCTTCTGCTCATCCGACAGAGACCATAAAACACTGCCACAGAAAGTCACAAACAATGGGCAGATAATGCAGCTTTGACACAGTCCCATTTAACAACGTGACGGCTCTGAGGCGAGGGTGTCTCATTTTGTTAAACGCCTGTCGCCTCGTGTCTCTCCCGTGTCTGCTCCACTCACATCTCTGGTGGGAGGGACTGAAATGCGAGGAGAGGAGGCGAGGGAAGGAATCAAGGACGTGGAAACTGAGAAATTGCACCATTTAAGCATCTTTAAGGTTGGACAAAATGTCTTACTGCACACTATCTGACCATATTCATTCCTGAGCTTGTTCCAACTCTCAATCAAGTCATATGATGTTTACAATGACAGATTCTAAGACTAA